>NC_053154.1:293976103-294276103 GCF_016835505.1 Polypterus senegalus
AATGGTGGAAGTTGAAAAATGAAGACTGCAAGGTTGAGTTCAGAGAGGAGGTGAGACAGGCACTGGGTGGCAGTGAAGAGTTATCAGACAGCTGGGAAAACTACAGCAGATGTAGTAAGAGTGACAACAAGAAGAGTACTTGGCGTGACATCTGGAAAGAGGAAGGAGGAAAAGGAAGCCTGGTGGTGTAATGATGAAATACAGGAGAGTATACAGAGGGAAGAGGATGGCAAAGAAGAAGTGGGATAGTCAGAGAGATGCAGAAAGTAGAGAAGAGTACAAGGAGATAAGGTGCAAGGTGAAGAGAGAGGTGGCGAAGGCTAAAGAAAAGGTGTGTGATGACTTATATGAGAGGTTGGACACAAAGAAAGGAGAAAAAGACCTGTACCTATTGGCTAGACAGAGGGACAGAGCTGGGAAAGATGTGCAGCAGGTTAGGGTGATAAAGGATACAGATGGAAATGTACTCACAAGTGAGGAGAATGTGTTGAGCAGATGAAAAGAGTACTTTGAGAGGCTGATGAATGAAGAGAGTTTGGATAATGTGGAGATAGTGAATAAGGAAGTGAAACGGATTAGCAAGGAAGAAGTAAGGACAGCTATGAAGATGATAAAAATATAAAGGCTGTTGGTCCAAATTACATACCTATGGAAGCATGGAGGTGTTTAGGAGAGATGGCAGTGGAGTTTTTAACCAAATTGTTTAATGGAATCTTGGAAAGTGAGAGGATGCCTGAGGAGTGGAGAAGAGGTGTACTGGAGCTGATATTTAAGAATAAGGGGGATGTGCAGGACTGCAGTAACTACAGGAGAATAAAACTGATGAGCCACAGCATGAAGTTATGGGAAAAACTAATGGAAGCTAGGTTAAGAAGTGAGGTGATGATTAGTGAGCAGCAGTATGGTTTCATGCCAAGAAAGAGCACCACAGATGCAGTGTTTGCTCTGAGGATGTTGATGAGGAAGTTTAGAGAAGGCCAGAAGGAGTTGCATTATGTCTTTGTTGACCTGGAGAAAGCATATGACAGGGTACTTTGAGAGGAGCAGTGGCATTGCATGAGAAAGTCGAGGGTGGCAGAGAAGTACGTAAGAGTTGTACAGGATATGTACGAGGAAAGTGTGACAGGGGTGAGGTCTGTGGTAGGAGTGACAGATGCATTCGAGTTGGAGGTGGGATTACATCAGGGATTGGCTCTGAGCCCTTTCTTATTTGCAATGGTGATGGACAGGTTGACAGACGAGATTAGACAGGAGTCCCCGTGGACTATGATGTTTGCTGATGACATTATGATCTGTAGCGATAATAGGGAGCAGGTTGAGGAGACCCTGGAGAGGTGTAGATATGCTCTAGAGAGGAGAGGAATGAAGGTCAGTAGGAACAAGACAGAATACATGTGTGTAAATGAGAGGGAGGTCAGTGGAATGGTGAGGATGCAGGGAGTACAGATGGCGAAGGTGGATGAGTTTAAATACTTGGGATCAACAGCACAGAGTAAAGGGAATTGTGGAAGAGAGGTGAAAAAGAGAGTGCAGGCAGGGTGGAGTAGGTGGAGAAGAGTGTCAGGAGTAATTTGTGACAGACGGGTATCAGCAAGAGTGAAAGGGAAGGTCTACAGGATGGCAGTGAGACCAACTATGTTATTTGGGTTGGAGACGGTGGCGCTGGCCAGAAAGCAGGAGACAGAGCTTGAGGTGGCAGACAGATAAAGATGCTTAAAGATGCTAAGATTTGAACTGGTTGTGACGAGGATGGATAGGATTAGAAATGAGTACATTAGAGAGTCAGCTCAAGTTGAACGGTTGGGAGACAAAGTCAGAGACGTGAGATTGTGTTGGTTTGGAAATGTGCAGAGGAGAGATGCTAGGTATATTGGGTGAAGAATGCTAAGGATAGAACTGCCAGGGAAGAGGAAGGCCTAAGCGAAGGTTTATGAATGTGGTGAGAGAGAACATGCAGGTGATGGGTTTAACAGAACAAGATGCAGAGGACAGAAAGATATGGAAGAAGATGATCCGCTGTGGCAACCCCTAACGGGAGCAGCCGAAAGAAGAAGAAGAAGATATTTGGTCTTCATATCAGCAATACTAATAGACAGAGGTACAAAAGTATTCTTTTCAATCATTTATTCAACAGGAAAGTCAGAAATGCAGTTCTCTTCTATGAAAGAAACAAGCCTACACCTAGCTGGTGTAGTACTTTTTGCAAAAATACCTCTTTCTTGTAATTGTCTGTCCGTCTCCTGCATTGGGATGGAGTGACTTTTTTTCATACCTCCTGACAGAAATATTTCAACTGTGCAGTGTGAGGTTTGAAGACTTTCTTGCATGCAAGTCCCTTTTTATACTTCTGTGGAGTTAACATTTGGACTTTACATGGCCATTCATAGCCCTGCATGTCTTATTTTGAAGCCATTTTTTATCTGTTAGCATGGGTCATTGTCTTGTTGCAAGTTCCATTCACAGTTCAGCTTCAGCTTTTTAATAGACTGCCTCACATTCTGCTCAAGTACTCTGTGGCCCAATTTTAAATTTATGACTCAGTGATAGCAATCTGGCCACTTTTTGAGGCCAAAAAGCAACTGCAAATTATAACATTTCCACCACTATGTGTTAAGGTAGGCATCTGGTTCTTATGGACATAGGAGTTTTTTTTGTTTTTGCTAAACATGACCTTTTGTTGTCTCTGACCTCTTTAAATTTTCCTGACATACGCAAAGAAGCTTGTAGCTCCTTATCTCTGCACTTTTAGCCCGTTTTTGTTTTGTTTTACCAGAACACAGCCTGCTACACCCCTGATATTCAGTCAGATGAAGGCATCACCCTTGTGCTATCTTCACAGTTTAAGTGTGTGTTAAAGTGTTCATCTGGTGAAGTGTTTGTAAGGAATTATATAGGTAATGAAATATCATGATTTGAAATATTTACATTTCATGGTTGTTCCTTGTCTACAGCGCTCTGAAATATAGAATGATAGAGGAAATGCAAGGTAAGAAATTTCTGAATACATAGCTAAAACAGAAAATGTATCTATCATTGCCACCTCAGAAATACAATGCGATAGTACAAACTACTTTATTTTTACACAGCACGCCTCACCAAGTACAGGCCCAGAGCATCGCACCAAACTCTCAAAATGCAAGAATAGATTATAGCACTCACTAAATCATCACTTTTTTCCTTTACCCAACTATATGATATATTAATACGCGCTCATCAGTTGGCCCCTTCACAGATCTACATGTGAATGGACAAAGTAGGGGCTGGCATCTCACAGATGAAATGTACCTCACTGGTTTTCAACCCAGCAAAGATTAGCATTCACCTTTTAAAGTTCCAAATGTGATCAGACTCATCTAGACGGATCAATTAAGTCCATCCATATATTTTGTCCATCACCATCCAAAGATGGTCTGACAGCTTAAAAGATACATTAGGTGGGTGGCCTTATAATTTGAAGATAGAAAAAAGAGATAGAGAGAGAGTACTAGACAAATATCTGGCCCCCATAAGACTAAAGACAGTCAGACATACAGTTCTTATCAAGAAGATTACTTCCCCATGGATTTTTCCAACAATTAATGTGGACCTGGACGGCTCCCCAGTCAATCTTTATTGCTTTCTTGCAGTTGTGTTCATAGAAACAATGAGCAGAACACAGAGAGAGGTTTGTGATCTGAAATTGCTTTGGGGTTTGACAAAACATACCTGTATTGAAGAGAGACTGCCCTTTTTGTTAATTAGCTGAATTTGTTTCCATTTTTCAATTTGAAATAATGAATCACATCTCTAAGCCATTGCAAGTAGAGAGTCATGCAAGGATCTCCAAGTTGAGCCAAATTAGATGTTGAGCTAACAAACACATTTAGAACCATCATTAAACATGGGTTTTCTATCTGGGATAATTCCAAAAATCTCATTAAGAGTTTAAGGTTTTATAGAAATTCCAAAGGTCTATGACAGGAATTGATGTCTGAGGTGAACGAAAAGCTAAAATGTGTCCAATGCTTTGTGATATACAATATGCAGTATTGCTTTGTTTCAACATCCGGCTGAGATGACAGAACTTTAAAGAGACCTGTTCAGTGTATGAATGAAGTCCACTAATTTATGACAGACTTCACAAATCACCTTTCATTTTTTGTGTTTGTGGTTTGGATGTAGCGATAAACTATTTTTCTACAAATAAAACAAAAATCCTTGGCAGAATAAACAAAATAAGAGTTTATTTATAACTTAAGGAAAACAGAAGATTAATATGTGCAAGCATGCAAACAAAGAAAAATAACACACAACACAATATTATATTGGTCTGAAAGCCAGATGTCCACATGACCATCATCATCTAATTCTTCAGCTTGAAGCCTAAAACCATGAGGACTGATTGATGTTAGGTAGAAAGCCCAGTCGGGGCTGGGTGGTCTCTTGGTCTTGGAACCTCTGCAGATTTTTGAGTTTTTTTATTTTTTTTTGTCCTAGCCATCGGACCTTAATTTATTCTTTGTTATTTAGTGTTACTTCTTATTTTAATAATTTTCCTTTTTTTCTTCATCTTGTAAAGCACGTTGTGCTACATCATTTGTATGAAAGTGTGCTATATAAATAAATGCTGTTGTTGGTCTCTCTTGTCTTTACTTTATTTCTGCCTTTTCATTGAATTATTCCTGGATTTTGTGCTGTTTTATAGGTTCTCCACACTAGTGTTTAGATCCTGGCAGTACCATGCTGACAGTGTATGTGCCCAAAAAAAGGAAATCTGACTGTATTCTCTGTACCATTGCTCACATACTGAAGTGTCTATAGCTGCAGGTGGAAACTACCATTGTACTTTATGTAACTGATCTTTTCCTGAATAAGGAGTGGCATTGCACATGTACTTGCCAATGTCGATCAAACACAGGAAGTTCTGCAATCTACTTTGACTTTACGCTGCAGGAAGATACGTAAATAAATAGAGGTACACAACATTTGACCTTCAAAAAACATAATCGCAACTGAAACTTTGCATGATACCTTGGCGAGCTCTGTAGGCCCTGCTGTTTCATTGAAGGACATGCATGTGGCAGATTCACTGGCAGGACAACGGCTGACTTCTTGCTGCATCCAAACAATGCCATCTTTCACCTTAAGAACAATGCAGCCACAAGAAATATAATGTGCAACTGTACATTTCTTGCAGGGAAGGCTTCTGTTCCCTTTCTCTAATGGAGAACCCTGATCCTTATTTGAGTTCACCTCTGTTATTGCACATCTTTATCTGAAAACAGCAGTGTCAGATTGGGGGAGCGTTAACGTGACTGAGAGAATAAAAATGAATTTAAAAAAAAAGCGCTAACCTTGACAAGTACCATAAATTTACACCGGTTGTTACAGACTCAAATCAAATGTATGTTTTTATTCTATAATGGTAACAGTAAGAGCAGCTCACTACTCAAAACGGTAAATCATGGAAGGGTCTGGAATCAAACCGGCAACCTCTGGATTATGAGTCAGCAGTTCTTACCTCTGCACAGGCCAAGCGATCATGTCAGCATCGCACCGTAACCCAATTTCTTTATTCTTGAATAAAAGCGCACATGTTTTGTTATACTTGTACCTTTTGTGAAAGTGTTTATTTGATATTTGGACTTCAGTCTTCACACATTATACACTCATATCAAAACTTTGTCATTAGTACTATAACATAAAAAAGTGTCTGTTTTAGCTATGTGTTCAACATTTCTTGCCTTGCATTTCCTGTCATCCTACATTTACCCAGATCATTGCAGACACGGAACACACATGAAATGCACGTGTTTCAAATAATGATATATTATTTACCCTATACAACTCCAGGCACCTCACACCCAGATAGACAGACTTGAGCTCTGAGAATCTTCTGTGCGACTTGAGCTGCAGCAGTGGGGGAAGATGGGATAGCAGGCTGTTTGCTACTTCTACTGATCGACACATTTTCAAAACAAAAGATGGTGATGGAGAGGTGCAAAGGAATTTAAGGTGGCCTTTTTTCGTAGGCTTCAGGGATTCTAGTGTTCACAAGTTAAAAGAAAACGAAAACATATCATTGTATATTAGCTAAGTCATCTATTGAAGTGTTTTTGGCACCATGTGCCAAAAAATAGAAAAATGAACATTAGAATTAAAAAAAAATTGAACCAGGAAATAGAAAGATAAGGGACAGGCAAAATTATAGACAGTAGGCATAAAAAAGAAAGCCAAGCAATCAAAACAGGAGCACACAAGAATAACAAAATCAAAACAAAGCTGATCAAAGGATCAAAAAGATTGACACTATTTTGTTTCAACTAACTCATAATAAAATGAATTTTATTTACAATGTATTCAACACTAGTATACCAAAAGCTGTGTACTGTCGTCTTTTTATCGATAGATCAAAAATGAAACAAACCATTGTGTGACCGCTGCGTCTCACGACCATCAATGGGAACACTTCAATAAAGGAGTTAGCCAATATTAAAATGATAAGTTTTCATTTTCCAAGTTTTTAACTTGTTAATGACAAAATTTCTGTTTAAATTGCTTTTTTTAAAAATGTTATTTTTAAAAAGGGCATATGCCGAGTATATTTGCGTAGCAATGGTTAATTTCTTTGGGTTCTCGCTTGGAGAATGTTTTATTCCCTGTAACCAAGTTTATGGGAAGCTGCCAACAGAGTTTATTTCTTGCATAAGGGAAAACAGTAAAAGCTGTGGGCGCAGTTAACTTCCTAAAAGTCATAGAGCTTTCTAATAGCAGTTCCAATCAGTGCTTTGAAAAGGAAACAGTTATAACCAGATAACCTTCAGCAGCTGGCAGTCGGATGGCCAGAGGCATCTCATCTGTGTGTTGATGCTATTTAAAATTATAGTGTCTCTAATACATATGAGGGTGGCATGGTGGTGTAGTGGTGGCTGCTGCCTGTGGGCTCTTGAGACCTGGATTTTGATATTGACCTCTTTCTGGACTTTACATGTTCATTATTTTCCCATTAGGTGACTTTGTACCTGGTCTGATAAGAATAAAAATAGATGTAAGCATGAGTGCCATGGTGTGGACTGGCATCTCACTACTGGATATTTTTCTGCATTGACCAGTGCTGAAGCAATGTTTTATGGCCCTTAGATTGACAACTGGAAACATGAGTTCACAATATATATGGATTGAATGATTTCTACTGCAATTTAGTCCATTTTTATTCTTTTATGTGTAGGTCTTAAAAGATGGATTGATAGGTTTCTACTGTGATTAAAGTCCTGTTTTACTGTTTTGTGTGTGAATCTTAGAACATAAACACCACACTTGATTTTTTTTTTAGTAAAAAGGCCATCCTGGCATCTCACTAAAGGATATTTCCTGCCTTGAGCCCAACAATATCACAATAGGTGTGTGTGTCATAAAATTATAAACTTCTGTGCGTCATATGATCACATGATATGTTTCAATAAATCCATGTTGCAATGTTGAACCAAGGCTTAGATGCACTTGTAGTCAAAACTAGCTTTGCAGGCAAATACAAAAGAGGAAAGTTCTTCAGCTATAAGATGAAAATCCAGATTGAAGGAATAAGGCCTAAAAATAAACATAACAGTGAAGGTAAATCAGGTAAACTGTGAGATCCTGCTTCAAACTGTAGAAGAAAAATTTTAGAGTAACATAGCACCTTAAAGACATAACATGAAGGATTAATAAATGTCAGAAATCAGATAAAGATCAAGTGAACAACAAAATGTACTGAAAGTCAGCAGATATCCTGTAAACAATCTGGCTCAACTCAAAGGTATCAGAATATAATATAATAGACTTTTTTTTTTTATATAAGTCATTTGGGTGTAAACCAACGAACCAACCAGAATAAATGTATGCATTAATTGACACTGTATGTAAATTCAATAGTTTATAATTTGAACCTCTGTTCTATTTTTCTGTGACTATTCTGACCATACTGTAACAGACTTCTTTTGAAGAATGCTCCCTCCAAGGCTTTTTGCTGAAGAGTAATTAAAAGATACCATGAACAGCCTTTCTCCTGCCTGATTACTGATTGGTCCTGTTAGTGGATGTTTCTTTCTACAATAAGATGTTAAATTTCTACCACAAAATATTGTAAGAAGGATTCTACTCCAAACAAAATGTCTATCATATAGTGATCAGTTTGAATTGAATCTGCTGGTTATATATTTTGGTAGTAAATGAGAAGAGCATGCTGGTTATATCAAGACGCAAGTTATCAAAGCATTTGTAAATACCATTCTGGTTCTCTTTGTATTAAAGCATTACGAGATGTTGTATACAAGTGCAGGCCCCAATCCATTATCTGCAGTTTCTTATTTTTGTCTTAAACAGCTGTTTCCACTGTTTTTAATGCCTCCTTCTTAGCAATAAAACACAAATGACAAAGGAATCAACAGTTCTCCAACAAACTTGTTTTCATTTCCACCTGTGTGTATTCATCATGGATGAATAAAATACTTAGAAGGAAACTGAAGAGTGACAAGTGAAGAGATTGGAAATTTACAAGTAGCTAAATGACATCCCAGAAAGGCAAGAAATTCACGATATACGAATGACCTGACATGGATGAATGAAAACACAGACAAGACATAAAGTTAAATCAGATCTGCTATTGGCAAGGGTTGGTATCTGTTTAAGCAATTGGGTTGGTATACAAACCTGCAGCCACTACCACCCTCCAGAACTGACTTTGCAGACCCCTGGTGTATAATATTGAACCTCTTTGATCTTGAGAACTAGCTATTCATGTATCTGTATTGTGGGTTTTTATTTTTGATGGTAAACAGTATTTATCTTCTTTTTCTCAAAATGCAATCATTGCTGTCCCATAGATTTATCATCCAAATCCATCCTAAGTTGACCTGAAATAGGCAGAAATATGACATACAAGACCCATGTTCCACAAAAACTAATAAAAATGCTCCTTATTGATAGAACCCCTTATTGATGCCATCTTCTTCTTCTCTTCTACTGTCTTCACAGTCATATAGAAAGCTCCATGACTTTCACCTGGAATTGCAGACCTTGAAAATGAAGTGGTGGATAAGCACAAAATAAACAGGACAGCAAAGACTACAGACATATTTTGAATAAATGACTTAAAAAATAGATACAAGAAAAAAAACAAGATTCACATAACATCTAATGTACAAAAATACATTTATTTTCAACAATTTCAAAATGACGATCTCTTTACAGTAGAAATATTCAAATAAACAAGAAACTCAGGAACAATATATATGAAGATGCATGCATTTTTGTTCTTTTTTAATTTTTTGTGCATTGGAAAGTTCACAGTTGTTTGCTTGTAACCTCTGGCCTTATGCTGTTCTACACAGAGAAACAGTCTAATAAGGGATGAATAAAGCATGTGAAGATTTCAGGACAAAAAGTTTGGGATAATCACTTTATTTGATAATGATGTTGGACCCATTCCCATTGGTAATTTTTCACACTCTACATTTGCTGACCTAAAATTTCACTAGGCTGCACATTCCTCTAGTAGATTCTGGAGCGTCCATTATTTTTTCCCTTTGGTTGCCAGGTGAGTTACTTAGCTACCCGCATGATGCAAAAAAATTGGAGTGGCTTGAGGATCTGCCTTTGCCTTTAGAGATTTCAAATCCAGTGCTTGTTACACTTGACTGTAGCAATTATGGGAATGTTTCTGTCAGCGCTTCTAGCATGATGCATTACAGGGCTCAAAAGACAACTTTGGTTGGATGAAGAAAGAATACTACATCTCTCAGACTGTTTCAACTTTGAACAGAAAAATAATTGACATTAGTATTTTCAAAGGCAGCAATCTGGTAAGATGTTTTGTTATCAATTGAGAAAGGCAGTTTTTGCCATTCTGCCAATGAGAGAGATATAAGGAGGGCATGCTATAATAAAATCGTGAAACAAACTCTTGTAATTGAAAGCTAATTTGACCTTCATGCTGATTTTTTTTTCACTGCACATTAACCTACAAGCAATATTTTTTTTCTTTTAATCTTATGGTTGTAAAATCTATCCATCAAAATATCCCCAATGTATAGTAGGAGACAGCTACATAATGAAAAATAAAGTACAGTTGAGCCTTCATATTCAGGCATTTATTTTCAGAATTTTTGAGTAATTGTAGGCGGCACCTTCAGAAATACCAGCTGATAATCATAGCTGATAAAACTGTGAGTCCTGAGTCAGGGAGAGCTGGGTGTAAACCCGTGTGAGGGTGTCTGACAACTACACAACTCTAAGTGCTGCTTCATTAATTATCCAATATTGTAAGAGCCATTTGCTAGTTATTTAAGTTATATTATACTAGCCATGTGCGGCCAACTACGTTGCGCGTGTTAAAGTTGTCTGTGAAGGGCTCCCTGTTTAAATGCGGCTGCCAGTCGTGAACTGGGCCCTTCATCGCACAGCATTATGATTTTTTATAAGGGAAACAAAATTACAAAAGAAAACCCTTGGACATTGATTCGATAGGAACGGCCTACTTGGAATCACTGTCCAAATAGTAATTATGTGGTGGTGTAGGAGCATTTCTGCTTCTGTCCGTTCACAGTCTGTCTCGTTTTCGTGACGCTATCGTTTCCTCTCACGATGTCTTCTCAACCTTTCTCCAATCTCGCAGGTTGCTTTGTGGCAATCCAAAGAATAAGGCATTATACATGGAGCAATGGTTATAAAAGGGGGACACATAGGTATCCAGGCTCTTTAAAGCATAAATAGGGATCACTTCACTGACATGTGAGCAACTGTGCAACTGCGCAGCACTCGCCGGCTACAACATAACAATAATAATTTCCGGAACGTGCTGTTACGTTGTCATTCATTTTACTCACTGTCTTTCTTTCATTCATATGTTACGTAGGCGCGTACCTTTTATCTTCGGCAATCTCATTCTCTAACCAGGCCTCAGGAGCTAACCAGCGTAACACTGTCCACCATCCCTTTCGTTATTGCAGCACATTGTTGACATCTGTGAGTAACAACAATGTACTAAACTGGAAGGTGGTCTACGCATACGTGGAATTCGCAGACAAACAAAAATCAAGATCTAAATGAAGATCTCTTTAGTTAATTTAAAGCACAACAATTTGTTTAGTTTGAATGTCTGTGTTTTGAGGTGTGACTGGAGTACTACAGTCTTCAGTAGTATAAGCCTGGAGGAGATTCTTAATGCAATGCCTATGTTTTAGCTGTCTTTCTACTTCATTCGCGGACAAACAAAGATCAAGATCCAAATGAAGATTATATATAGAGATGTTTGCTGATATTTTAGTGCATAGTCAATGGGAGGTTCTTATAACCGACACAAACTGAACTAAATTGGTATATTCTAATTATTTCTTGTCCCTCTGACTATAGAAATAATTCATCCTTAAGTACAGAAACAATTGAATTTGAACAAGAAGAAACATTTCTCCTATTATTTGCCTTTTACTCATCTCTATTCTTGTGTGGATTGTTTGCTTGAATTTTCACTAAACCTTTTTAAAGCAAACCTTTTTTGGACTGGGAGATTTCTTATGGCACGTGTCTGACCCATGCTTGATTCTGCCTTACTTACAAACAGCTACAAACACAACGTATGTGTGAACAAGTTTGTGAATCTTTACTTTTAGTAACTGGTGTGACCTCCTTATGCAGCAGTAACTCCTTCTAAACATTTCTGGTAACTGTTGATCAGACCTGCACGTCTGCCTGCAGGAGTTTTAGTTCATTCCGCCTTGCAGAATTGTTTCTACTCAAGGATATTGGGGGGCTTCCTAGGATGAACTTGTTTCTTTAGGTCCATCCACAACACTTCTATAGAATTAAGGGCAGGACTTTGACTTGGCTTCTCCAAAGCATGAAATGAATTCTGCTTTTTACCATTCTTTTGTAGAATGACTTGTATGTTTATTGCCATTGTTTTGCTGCATGACCAGCTTTCTCTTGAGTTTCATTTGATAGAAGGATACCCTAAAATTTCCTGTAGAACTTGTTGCTACAATTCAGAATTCATAGTTTCATCAGTGGTCCACAGGCAGCGCAGCAGGCCCAGACTATAATACTGCCACCACCATGTTTCATAGATACAATAAGGTTCTTATGTTGAAATGCAGTGCTTGCTTTTCCCTAAAGCATAACATTTCTCATTCTAGCCAGAAAGTTCTATTTTAGACTCATTCATTTGCTGAATAATCTTTCCATTGCCTTATGGCTCAACCACATGGTATTTAGCAAACTGGGCAGATCTTATTGATGCAAGGCAGTAAACAAACCCCGGGCAGGGCACACACACACACACACACACACACCCACACACCAAGCACACACTAGGGACAATGTCGAATCGCCAATTCACCTAACCTACATGTCTTACACAGTATATATTTATATATATATATATATATATATATATATATATATATATATATATATATATATATATATATATATATATATATATATATATATATATATACATACATGTGTGCACATGGGAGGCAGCTTAAGGGCTCTAATAAACACAATTACCCTTCAAGCCAGGGGTTGGCACTGTTTTCTCTCTTTCTCCTTCGAAGGGCTGGGTTATTGAAACCCCTACTGGACCCTCCCCTTCCTACCATATTCCTTCTGAAACCGTTTACCTACTTTGGTTCTGTTTGGAATAACTAACTGCATGTTAATTTATACAAAAGACTGGTTTCCAAGGTGGTACCCAACTATTTATCTGTGTTCTTTGTGTCATTTTACTATATATATATATATATATATATATATATATATATATATATATATACATATACAGGAACATCTTAATCCTTAATCATTAGTGTTTTCACTGATTTGCTAGAGTTCAAGGAATATAGGCTGCAAATGTCATGGGCCTGTTGTATATAGCTTTGAATCACTTTTTATCCTTGCAAATTCATAGTATTTACAGACAAATTGCTAAATGTAAGGCTCATATATTCATATTTATAGTCTGTTGTCAGCAATAAATAAAGCTAGATAAGCTGCTGCTTACTGTCTTGGAGGCCCTGGGTTCTTAGCCGGCCTTTGTTTGAAGGTTGTGAAATAGAAAGAGTCGTGGCCCTGAGTGATTTCTTACTGGTGACACAATCTATTTAATCAAATACAAAGCCACATCTTCAAATTCAGAGGTGACTGATTAGTTTTACTTAAATAAAGTCCAGCAAAATAAGTACTCCTTAGAGTATGAGGTGTGGTAACTAAAGCTTTAAATTTACACATTCTCTCTAACTCATTGAGCAGTTCTAAGTAGCCACATTCAGGGATTTTACCTGTCTCCAGGATTATGAAAACAGTTTTTAATATTGGAATGATGCTTACTATGGGCAGCAACTAAAGAAAATAAATGTTTGTTTAAATTAATAAACACAATATAATACAGGTTATGTACATTGTGCTAATAAACAAAACAACAGTAAAACACAGCCTACAATGCCAAACCACTATGTCTGTGATGGGTTAGAGACATTTTGCACTGGGTGCACATGATAATAATAATAATAATTCATTACATTTATATAGCGCTTTTCTCAGTACTCAAAGCACTATCCACACAGGGAGGAACCGGGAAGTGAACCCACAATGGTCAGTGATCTGCATGCTCAAATACTCCTCTCACCTGCAACATGTAATTCTTTACAAATTTTATATACTGTATATTTCTGTTTTTTTTTTCCAAAGGATTATCAACCTGCAACAGACAAAAATATTCTGAAATGGACTGGGAACTGAACATCTGCACATTTTTGGATCCCTTGTGCTACTCTGCAAGTAATTACATGCTGACATCAGCGTGCCATTATGTTAAATTACCGCATGCAGAAACAAAGATGTAAATCAGTGGGATGAATGCCAAACCATCTACCTATCAATGCTCATTACTGCAGCAGCTGTACTTTGGGTACACGTGTTGAGCTTGCAACGTTTCCTCAGACTGTCCATTATAAAACAGTGGAGTTAGAAAGACAGATTAGGAAATTACCTTAAAATAGTTTATGTATAAAATAGTTTTGTATAAAATAAAAGCATAATGTATGCTGGGCTGGGTAAAAGGTTTAACCCCTTCTAATCACAAAGGCCTTGGCACTTTGTTTTTAATCTTTGAGCCATTTTTTAAAAATTATTTTAAAATAATATATGATTATTATTCCCAGACCCTTTTAATCAAGCAGGGAATAATGGTGGTCCTTTTCCAGTGGTAATGAATACAAAGATAGAACCAACCGTGTCCAGAATCACATGCATCACATCGCCCACTCACGTAGATCTCCACTGTCACATGATGTTGCGACTTAGTCAGTGTTGCTTTGTTGGCTAATTGAAAGAAGAAGTATAAGTGAGAGGAGGAGTAAAAGCATAGGAGGCATGCTGAAAGTCACCTTCAGGGTGACACCTACATGGCCAGTTTAGAATAGATATACATAGGTATACATATACATTTCTGGAAAATGGGAGAAAGAGCTGACATATCCGAGAAAGAACAGTCAGGACACATCATGCATACTCCAGCTGCTGTGCAATGGGAAGCCAGGATGGTGGACTAATTGCACCAATTTATACAAGTTAACATGCTGGGGTTTAAAAGGACCATCTCATCATAAAGCTTGGAGTTGGGAGGGAAGAGACTCTGGAGAGGGTAAAACAAGTAATAGGAGGCTACTTGCAAGAGTTTGTGTTGTAATACTTTGTGGGCAAATGCTTTAAGGTCACAGTGATAGTAAAGAACAACTATTGGCTCAAAAGTGCTGGGGCCACTGCTATTATTAATAAATATATAAACCATTCGGATAGGAATATAAACATCAAGCCGGTTAAGTTTGCAGATGATATCAAACTAGGTTGAACAGGTAATCAAGAATCAGTCGTCTCATTACAGACAGACATGGAAAAAATACAGGCTTAGACAGATTTGTGGCAGATGAAATTTAGAGTAGGTAAATGTAGGGTATTACATGTAGGAATTGAAAACGTTAGATATGAATACACAGTGGGCAGTCTGAAACATGAAAGCCCCTTATTGGAATGATCTTTGATTCATAATGGGCTCATCCCTATCTACATGCAGAAAGTGTAAAGAAGCCATTAACAAGTCTAACAGAATGTTAGCACAATGTATATATTACAAGTCAATGGAGATTATACTTAAACTTTGTGACACACTAGTGAAACTTCTCCTGGAGTACTGCATGTAGTTTTGGTTTCTAAACTCAAAAATGACATAAAAGCGCTAGTAAAAGCCCAGAGATGACCCACCAGGCTGATTCTGGGACTGAGATGTATGAGTTATAAGGACAGATTAAGTTAAACCATGACATAATTGCAGTTTTTAAAATTATGAAAGAAATGAGTACTGTGCATCCAAACTGTTACTTTAAAATGACTTCAACAAGTTGGAAATGTCTTAAGGTTAAAATCTGCACAAATGTTAGAAACAATAAGTTACCAAGAAGTGTGGTAGACAGTAGGACTTTAAGGACCTACAAAACTCAACTGTTTGATAATTTATGTATTGTTTTTACTTAGTTTGTTTAGATTAATTTTCATATTGTTGGTCTCTTTGATTCTCTTTTAATTTCAGGGATGTCTCATGCATTCCCACTACTGGTCACAGTATAATACCTAACACTAGTTTTTGAAATCAGATGAATATATGGTCATGATAATTTGGGATGGATTATAAATATACATATAGATAATGTTCTGGCTATTTTGACTCATGATTATAACCTCTTTTGATTGTTATGTACAGTATGGGTGTTTTATGTTTTATTGCCAATTTTATTATTTTCATAGTTTTATGTATTTTAGATTGTTCTTTAATTAATTACTGTCTCTTTAAATGTTCTGTGTGCTTTGTGAGTGCAGCCGCTGGAGGCTGGGCCACCACTGCTACTGGATCCTTCCTCTCAGTATAATGGGATGAGAACAGGAAAGACTCAATAGTAAATTACTGATGAGAGCAGGTTACAAATTCAGAAGAAGACATTTTAACTTCACTAGTACTAAATTATAGGATATCAATGTTTTTTACACAAATCTTAACAGAAATGTGATCCGCCACAAATTTTACTTTTGTGTGACCTATTATTGATGTTTTCAAACAGTCAGTGCAACAGTAAATGAGCTACTTGGATGTCTTCATCAAATGCAGAACTGAAGTGAGCTCTTGAGTTAGTGCAGGGCTAAAGCCATAATCTCGTTCCCCGATGTGACATTTGTGCCAGTAAAATTTAAAGGCAAGGATGCATCTTAAGAAAGAGATGAGAACGGGAAAGACCCAATAGTAAATTACTGAGTTCTATTTGGAATATTGTTAGTACTATATTTCTTGTGGATTTACTGTTTTTCCTGACTTTCTGTTCTTGTTCTTAGATTTTGCTTTTGGAATGCGTTTTTTTGGGACTTTTTCACTTAGAATTTCACTTTGTTCACTTATTTGTGCTCTTCTCAGCATTTTGCTGTATTTCTTCTATTTTGTTAAAAAATCCAAATTTATAAAAATTGTTTTTTGCCAAATGTGCACATTTCGGGGGTTTATGGTCATTCTATTCCTTTTGAATTTTTTCCTTTATTTTGGCACTTCGTTAGCTATTTTGTCAGCTCTTCTTGTTTTCTGTCTGCTGGACAGAATCCAGCAGTAAACAGTGAGGAGTAGCTGGATTGGTGTGAGCCTCTTCTGGGCTACCTAGTGAAGATACTGGCCTGCTGTGAGACTACATATTGGAGGTCTCAAACCCGATTTTGTTCTGTTTAAAAGTCCACAACACAACATTGATGTTTATGAATTTAGGGTAAATCTGTGCTGCCTATTCATTATAAATTACTATTTGCCTTTCAATTTAGCTGTATTTTTATTTCTGAAGAAAATCAACACATGTTTTGAAATGCTTCAAGAATACTATATAAGGATAGGCCCTAGTACTCCTAATAAGAATATTATTGGAATAGAATCCCCAAGGAGATTTAATGTGTTGGGATTTCATTTATATATTTTTGTTTAAATACATAGTAATGACTCTACAGTATAACTACAGCATAATTACAGAACGTTATTCTTATTATACAAGTAGAGCAGCTTTATTAGTGCCACCACATATCTTAATGTAGTTCCATATCGGATTGTGCATGCAAGTTACACACTAAGTACATTGTAATTAAGTTTGAATGTAATTTTATAAATAATGGCCCTATAGTTAGGCAGGATGCTAAATTCAGTGTAGTTAGGGAGACAACACAATTATTAGAGGCTTTTGGCTGTTGTGTGGTGCAATGTAATTTGGACTGTTAACCAACTACAAGGTGATTTCAATAGTTCTTTAAAAAAATAAAGAGTTAATATCAATTTGAAGCATTCAGGTGTCTCAGTTCCTACAGACAGGGCCAGTCACTTGTGAAATATTTAAATGATAGGTACCTGGAAGCAACACCCATGAAAATGCTGAGCATTGTGACAGAGCACATTGCTCTTCTCATATAATGGGACTGCAGTTGACATCCACATTTAATGCTGAGCTGTGTTATTTCTGATGCTACCCTTCTCACCCTCCCCATGCTGGTCTTGCTTTTCCATCTCTATTCTGTCACCACCATTATCTGTCAGTAAGCAGCGTAATGACATTTCTTTTTACAAGGTATATCTAAAGGGTACTGATACTAAGTAGGCTTATTATTCCCCACATCACGTCTGTTCTCACTTCACTAGGGCATCCTATTCTCAGCTCTCAGGAAAGTGTATTTGTGTTTTATGCAAGTCTATCCTGAAAACCCTTAAGAAAAACTGAAAAAATGCAATTACAGTGGAGTTCCATACTATAAAACAGTATCTGAGTCATCCATATTTTTTTCAAAGATTTATTCTCTTTTAACTTTAGTAACTGTACTGTCTTTCAGGAGCAGATATTACAGCATATAATCCAATTTAAAAAATGGAATATCAGCTCCTTTTCGTAGAATGATTTTCTGTGTTATTTTGTTGTGCGGGTATATTAGTTATAATGTTATGATTATTTTGCTATATGCAACATGAAGTTTCCAAGACATCCTCACAAAACATTGTATGTAAAATAGTAACTATCCCATAAAGTTTTAAAAAGAGCACCTGCTCCAATAAAATAGCCGTAAAAGTGCCCTGTATGTTATACAAATCCTTTCATTTTTATATTACTGCCATAGTCAAACTGGCTGAAGAAAAACCCTGTATAACCAATTTGCGCCATGTCAGCAAACTGTATTACCTTTAAGCATAGGAAATTGTTTCTATGATAAGGGAGTTTATGATATATTATTTTTTTTAAAAACAAGCAAACAACCAAAAAGCTTCCAAAGTTTTGATGTGTGAGACATGGTAAAAATGTTGGTGGAGTGTCCTTTTTTACGTATTTAACAAGAGGACAATTTTTAGAGAAATAAAAAAAAAAAAACTATGTACAACAGACTTTATCTACAGTATGCCTTCTGTGTCCTCAGTATTAACATGCACATATCCAGGACCTCATTTATGAAGAGCTGCAAGGCAATACCTCATCGTCAATCCAACAGAACTGTGTACGTTGCTTCAGCCTGCTGATTTGTATACTTGCAGACTGTGTGTTCCACCATCCGTCATACTAATAATTTATGAAAGCCCAATGAGAGCAGCTTACAAATTCAGAAGAAGACATTTTAACTTCACTAGTACTAAATTATAGGATATCAATGTTTTTTTACACAAATCTTAACAGAAATGTGATCAGCCACAAATTTACCTTTTGTGTGACCTTTTATTGATGTTTTCAAACAGTCAGTGCAACAGTAAATGAGCTACTTGGATGTCTTCATCAAATGCAGAACTGAAGTGAGCTCTTGAGTTAGTGCAGGGCTAAAGCCGTAATCTCGTTCCCCGATGTGACATTTGTGCCAGTAAAATTTAAAGGCAAGGATGCATCTTAAGAAAAAGTCAGTTCCATGGATATTCATAAATGAGGTCCTTAAAAACTATTAACACTGACTTGTGTTTTTAGAAAAAAGGAAAAAAATAATCCCCAAAATGTCTGTACACATTGTTGCATCACAGCTTTTTAAACGCTAGTGCAGTTTGGAATTTCCCTTGTGCTTTCACTCTCACCAATTGTTGCAATTCCACCTGGAAAAGAGAAGAAATATAATATAAAAATAAATGATAGTATATTGCAATCAAGAGTTTTTGCTTTATTTCTTTAAATGATATTCTTTTTTTTAATATTTTTTTAATTTTATTGTAATCATTCCATAAAAATAGATCAATTTTTGCAAAAAAAAAAAATAGGATAAAAACAAATTAACCCCCACCCCTAAGAAAGAGAGCATGGCCAACAGAGTAAAACCTAAAGCTTGTAAACATACCTAAATTAATTAGTTTTAAAGGGCAATAGAGACAGATGGAGAAGAAAAAGAAATGTGGAAAGAATTGCTTCATCGGTGCTTTAAGAGCTTATTCTAAAATATTACTGATTAGATCCTGCCAGGTTTTGAAAAAATTCTGTACCGATCCTCTAACTGAGAATTTGATTTTTTCCAATTTCAAATAGTATAACACATCAGTTACCTACTGACTTAAAAGAGGAGAGTTAGGATTCTTCCAGTTTTGCAAAATAAGTCTGCGTGTCAATAGTGTAGTGAATACAATCACAGTTTGTTTGTCTTTCTCCACTTTAAGCCCATCTGGAAAAGCCCCAAACACAGCTGTTAATGGGTTAGGAGGGATTGTGAGTCCAAGGCTGTCTGAAAGGCACTTAAACATTTTGGTCCAAAATGATGTTAATTTGGTGCAGGCCCAAAACATGTGACCCAGTGAAGCTGGGAATTGATTGCAGCGTTCGCAGGTTGGATCTTGACCTGGGAACATTTTGGACAGTTTTAAGTGAGACAGATGTGCTCGATATATAATTTTGAGTTGAATAATTGTATGCTTTGCGCATATGGAGCTCAAGTGAATTCTCTGCATTGTTACCTTCCACTCCTTTTCTGATATATTGATTAAGAGATCTTTTTCCTACTGTCCTCTTGGATCTTTGAAAGGGATGCGCTGTAAAATAATTTTATATATTATAGAGATGGTATCTAAGTCCTTGAAATTAAGCAATATTTTTTCCAGCATGGAGGAGGGTGCAAGATGAGGAAAATCGGGCAGGTTCTGTTTAACAAAGTTCCTAATCTGAAGATAGTGAAAGAAATATGTAGCTGGAAAGTTAAATTTGGATTGTAATTGTTCATAGGATGCCAAGATGTTGTCTATATAAAGATCTCTAAGCAATTTAATCCCAAATCTTTTCCAGATAATAAAAACTACATATGTTTGCAAGGGTTGAAAGAGGTGGTTCTCTTGCAGAGGTGCAACAGATAAAAGCTTCTCCGTCTTAAAATGCCTTCTACATTGGTTCCATATTCTGAGTGAGTGAAGCACAATTGGGTTATTAGTATATTGGTGATAACTTACATTTATTGGAGCGCAGAGCAAGGAATATAAAGAAATACTGCAGGATTTTACTTCTATTGCGGACCAAGCCTGTGTATGTTCATCTATTTGTGTCCAGGTTTTTATAGCTTATATGTTTACTGCCCAGTAATGAAACTGAAAGTTAGGTCATTGTAGGGTCGCTCTTTAGATACGTGGATGTTTTGAATTCCAAATAAATGAGGTTATAGTTGAATCTAATTGCTTAAAAAATTATTTATTAATGTATATTGGAATGTTTTGAAATAAAAAAGTAAGCTTAGGAAGAATACTCATCTTAACAACATTAACTCTTCCAGCTAGAGTGAGATGAAGGGTTGACCATCTATGTAAGTCTTACTTAATTTTATCCATGCAGACGGCAAAATTTTGTTGATAAAGAGCTTTGTGTTTACTTGTAATGTTAACCCCTAGGTATTTAAACGATATTCTTATGATATTACCTCTATTTATATAAAAAAAATCAGTTCCTACATAAGCATGTCTGTGTGACAGTGTCAGTGACACTGTGCCTTTGTACACGTGACAATTATGACTGCTCATTTTCATATAAACATTGTTTTGCTCATGTTTATTTGAAATAAAATTACTATAGGTTTAAACATGTTTGTCGTTCTCTGCTATGTACTTTGCCAAGCTGTTTTGCCTGCCTAAGGTAAAGTCATCCCTGATGGAGGATCGCAGAAATCGTGGGGTAGATGGGTCCATTCATTGGATTGGCTGGCCTAACGCTGTTTCAGCTGTGGAATGGCCAATTGGAGGAGGCAGCTTGATGGCTGAGGTCTCCAGGACTCTAAACAAATCCAAATCATAGTATGTGATATCATCTACTGTTAAATTCTGCTCCATACTTGTAAAATTTTTATTTTTATACTGTATTGAGGATTTGTTCTGTTCTGTGTGTTGTATTGTATTGACCCCCTTCTTTTTGACACCCACTGCATGCCCAACCTACCAGGAAAGGGGTCTCTCTTTGAACTGCCTTTCCCAAGGCTTCTTCCATTATTTCCCTAATAGGGTTGTTTTTGGGGAGTTTTTCCTTGTCTTCTTAGAGAGTCAAGGCTGAGGGGCTGTCAAGAGGCAGGGCCTGTTAAAGCCCATTGTGGCACTCCTTGTGTGATTTTGGGCTATACAAAAATAAATTGTATTGGATAATGGATGGATAGATGTATTCTACTATTAAAACCTGTGTTTTGATGAATGTACATTAAGCATATTTTCCATATACACAGTCAACACCATTTAAGTTATATGCTTTTTCACATCAAAACATAATTAACACACATTTACTACTAAATTTCAAGTCTTAAAATGTGATAAATCTAACCTCAAATGAAAACACATATTTTTTTTTTTAAATAAGAGAATATACTGAAGCCATGTGTGAAAAAGCAAATATCAATATGGGAGTTAAAGTCCATTCCTGAACCAAAGTGAGATTATGTATATAAATGAATGTCCTCAAATATTAAAGAATTAAAGAAATATTGCAAGTACAAGAGAGTGAAAATTTCTCCTCTATGATGTAAATATGGTTCTGCAGGTTAGAGAATGGTAGGGTGTAATTACTTCTTGGTGTATTATCATATTTTCATTGAATAGATAGATAGATAGATAGATAGATAGATAGATAGATAGATAGATAGATAGATAGATAGATAGATAGATAGATAGATAGATAGATACTTTATTAATCCCAAGGGGAAATTCAAAAAAATAAAAAGGGAGCACCTGGGAAGCGAACCCAGTTCTCCTTACTGTGAGGCAGCAGTGTTACCACAGTGCCACCAGTCAATATTTTCCAGATAATAATGTCAAGTCAATAATGAATCAAAGTCAATAATGTCAAGTCTTTAGGACTTGATAAGAAATACACGATTGTTTAGTTATATGTTGATGTGTAAAGCTGTAGCACTGATAGCAAGTAAGGGACTCTATGGCCTCATACACAAAACACAGAAAACGAGGTCAAGGGAAGATAAAAGATTTATTAAATGTCTAGGTAGCAGATAGGTAAACGCATGGAGAAAACAAAATAGGAAATAGAGTAGAAAACAACAAAACTTGCAACCACTATGCACCTGCCTATACAGGTGCTTAACCCTGTCTACCAGGTGGAGTGGCTGGACTACTACTCTACCTTTAAGTCCCATAAACATTCTCAACTTCAGCTCACTCTCTCTCTCTCACCTCTGGCCTGTCTCATCTTTCCATCAGTCCAGCCATTGTCCATAGCACCTGTCCTTATCCCAACCTCAGTTGGACTTTGAGCAGCTTTAAACCCCTGCAGAGAGTCATGTCTAGCAAATACTTAGTAGCAGCTCTACAGTCAGCAGCAAATGACTCTTTGTATTCCTGACCTGTAAGGTCCGTGTTTTCAAGGCAGCTCTCTATTCTTCTCTCCCTACCTAGGGTATCCCAGGATATATTTTAGGTAAAAAAATATTTGATAGATTCTGACAGATACATACTGAACAATGATTTCTCAGCATATTTATGGAGTGACACTGCATGGGAAAATAAAAGTAATGACTCTAATTTTGTTGCGGATTTATCTGCACATACCGTTAATCTATAAGCAGAAGGAGTCTAAATGTGCACAAAAGAGCACTTTTTGCCTCTAGAATGTCTTGCAAGAGATTATGTTTCTGTGGTTCCCAAACTGCATTATTGTTGTCTGTTTTATTCAGCACAGTGTCTCAGTTGGCTGGAGAGTGTCTTCAAGTACAATGCAAGAACTTCTATACATATATTATCATTTCAGGACTGTGGAGAATCAATGCCTATACCAGCAATACTGGGATCAAGATAGGATGCACTCCTAAATGTGGTGCCAGTATCTAACCTTTGAAAAAAAATACATTCATTTAGACATTGTTATTTCTAAACTATCAGCAAATTCTGGGAAGTATAACAAACTCCTAGTGTCTCCAAAATTTGCTCTGTTATAAACAGTATATATACTGTATCTGTAGGACTGTTTTTCTCAGCGTAATATTAAGATACCTTTTTTTGTTGTTTATTTGATTTGATATGTTAAGATTTTGTTCAATTTCGTACTGTGCTCATAGTAAGAATTATTCCTATAATACTAGGTCACTCCTTTAATAGAAAAGAAAATTATTTTTGTAAAGTAAGGTGTTTTATAAAAATATGGAATGAAAATGCATATTTATGATCAACTTTACAGAAAAAAGGATGAAACTGTGTAATAGACTTGCTATACAGAGATAAAGAAAAAAAATATTTCTTAACAGCAGAATTGTTTCAGTAAAGATGCTGATTTGTGTGGATACATGTTTGACAGAGTAAACATTCTGTATATGTTTATGCTTGTGTCTATAAGGAAGGGGAATGTTAGAAATGAACAATTTTTCTATGTCTGATTTTTGTTTCTCTACAAAGACATAATGGTCCCTGGAATTAGTGATTATTTTAGAGAAAGAAAAGCAAAAACAAACTGAAACACCCATCCTTTTCTAACAACAATATCTGCCTTCACAAATATGTGCATTTATAATGCCTTACTGTGACTGCTCTCTTATGATAAGCCAAGTCAGACTCTTTCTCTTTTTTGCAATGCTTGTGTATGTCTAAGGAAAGTTTTTGATATTGTTAGAAAATTTCTTTATTTCTTGAGCTTCTATAAAAGTAAATTTCCCCATTGGAACAAATACACTGCTATCTACTTACCTGTCAGTGACAGAATGTATAATAGCACTCTTTGCCATTTTATTGTATGAATCGGTCCATTCACATTCCAGGTTAAGTGAGCATCTTGTGCTGTCTATTTTTATGTTATAATAACTAGAAATATGCAATTATGAAAAGAAAAACACTTTGTACACCATAATAGGTAGCACGTTGCCCTGCTCTGACCAAATGCAATAATAACTATAATCAGCAAATATAAACTGGAAACAGGTTACATGCTTGTCTAACCAGTTACGCTTGTAAAGAGTATATACATTAGAAAAGAAATTGAAAATAAAATACTTAGCAGTCCTAAAATTTTCCCGACTTGATCCCACATATGTTGTACATTGGCCATGCACATGAGGCAAAGATACACAGTTACAAAGATCCAGTCCTCTAACATACCATCAGAGTGCCAGAAGCAAAACAACACATCTTCCAAGACAAGCTCTAATAATGAAGTAGGCATATAGGTATAAGAATGAGCACAACAGATGAAGTCATTCGTATACCATTTCTCTTCCAGTCTCTTTGCACTAAACCCTACAACTACTTAAAAAAACACCTTTGAAATGACAGCATAATAATTAATCATAAAAAAATAATAAAATTGTAATGTCACAGAAAGAGTATTTGAGATATCTCTCTAATATAAAAAAAAAATCTTTGGGAGGGAGACTAGGGAGACGAGACGTAATCTCCTCAGAAGACAATTTGAAGTCCAGTGAGAGACACTTTAACTTGCTCCCAGCTGTTAAAAAAACGACAAGCGCCAAGCAAAACATGCAGCTCGCCAGCAGCAGAAAGCCAGCATTGCGGCAGAGACACGAAGTGGCAAAAGGACAGCTGCTGTACAGGCTTTGAAATGATCGGGCAGCGTGACAAGCAGAACAGGCAGCTCGCCAGCAGCAGAAAGCCAGCAGATGATCCGACCGCTTCTCCTTAGCGTGTGTTCAGCCCCTCCCCCTTCGCAATGCGAGCGGCGTTATACGTCCTGTGAGAAAGAGATTTAACCACACCCGGGGCAGGAAATAAAGGACAAGTATTGTTTTTACAAAAGTTTTAAAGTAAAAGTGAAAATAATGCATATGTAACAATTCCCACGAAAATAACAAACTCTTTAAATGGTATATCCAGTAAACCAAACCCAAGGGTGGGCAAGCGAAGCGAGCAGGAGGCGGAGCCCCCGAGTATTAATAAATTTAATGTAGATGGCGGGCCACACTATCGCAAAGTAATTTATGCAGCTGCCTCACAGCTGTGCACTGTTGAGTTTCCCTGCTCATGTGATGTGTATATATTTGCCCTATGTCTATGTGCTACTAGTTCCCACATCTCAAAACATTAAATTGGCACAGTATAAGTGAATGTGCCCTGCCATGGCCTGGCGCACCATCAAGGGTAGTGCAGGTTCACCTGTACTAAATGTTGTCAGGAGAGCCAGAGTCTCCCTTTGACCCTGAACTAGCCAAGTCTGCAAGAAAACAGATGGACAGAATACAAATTATATTAAAACAAATATTAATAAAAGCATTCAAGGAAGAATGGTAGTAAGCAGAAACCTAACAATGAGGGTATTATATCTTACTTTGTAGCTAAAACATTACATCCCAAAAAATATAAACTATGAATATACACTCATCTAAAGGATTATTAGGAACACCTGTTCAATTTCTCATTAATGCAATTATCTAATCAACCAATCACATGGCAGTTGCTTCAATGCATTTAGGGGTGTGGTCCTGGTCAAGACAATCTCCTGAACTCCAAACTGAATGTCAGAATGGGAAAGAAAGGTGATTTAAGCAATTTTGAGCGTGGCATGGTTGTTGGTGCCAGACGGGCCAGTCTGAGTATTTCACAATCTGCTCAGTTACTGGGATTTTCATGCACAACCATTTCTAGGGTTTACAAAGAATGGTGTGAAAAGGGAAAAACATCCAGTATGTGGCAGTCCTGTGAGCGAAAATGCCTTGTTGATGCTAGAGGTCAGAGGAGAATGGGCCGACTGATTCAAGCTGATAGAAGAGCAACTATGACTGAAATAACCACTCGTTACAACCGAGGTATGCAGCAAAGCATTTGTGAAGCCACAACATGCACAACCTTGAGGTGGATGGGCTACAACAGCAGAAGACCCCACCGGGTACCACTCATCTCCACTACAAATAGGAAAAAGAGGCTACAATTTGCACGAGCTCACCAAAATTGGACAGTTGAAGACTGGAAAAATGTTGCCTGGTCTGATGAGTCTCGATTTCTGTTGAGACATTCAAATGGTAGAGTCAGAATTTCGCGTAAACAGAATGAGAACATGGATCCATCATGCCTTGTTACCACTGTGCAGGATGGTGGTAGTGGTGCAATGGTGTGGGGGATGTTTTCTTGGCACACTTTAGGCCCCTTAGTGCCAATTGGGCATCGTTTAAATGCCACAGGCTACCTGAGCATTGTTTCTGACCATGTCCATCCCTTCATGACCACCATGTACTCATCCTCTGATGGCTACTTCCAGCAGGATAACGCACCATGTCACAAAGCTCGAATCATTTCAAATTGGTTTCTTGAACATGACAATGAGTTCACTGTACTAAAATGGCCCCCACAGTCACCAGATCTCAACCCAATAGAGCATCTTTGGGATGTGGTGGAACGGAAGCTTCGTGCCCTGGATGTGCATCCCACAAATCTCCATCAACTGCAAGATGCTATCCAATCAATATGAGCCAACATTTCTAAAGAATGCTTTCAGCACCTTGTTGAATCAATGCCACGTAGAATTAAGGCAGTTCTGAAGGCGAAAGGAGGTCAAACACCGTATTAGTATGGTGTTCCTAATAATCCTTTAGGTGAGTGTATATTTATATTATTTCCTGTTGTGCTAGTAGTTTCAGTCAGTCAGTCATTTTCCAACCCGCTATATCTTAACACAGGGTCACCGGGGACTGCTAGAGCCAATCCCAGCCAACACGGGACGCAAGGCAGGAAACAAACCCTGGGCAGGGCACACACACACTAGGGACAATTTTAGGATCGCAAATACCTAACCTGCATGTCTTCAGAGTGTGGGAGGAAACAGGAGCACCCAGAAGAAACCCACGCAGACACAGGTAGAACTTACAAACTCCATGCAGGGAGGACCCGGGAAGCAAACCCAGGTCATCTTACTGTGAGGCAGCAGCACTCCCGCTGCGCCACCCTGCTAGTAGTTTTAATTAGTTTAATTTAAGACTAAGGTTACAGGTATTTTTCTTTAATAGCAACAAGAGTTTTTCTGTCTTTTTTCTTTTTTTCTTTAATAGCGATAAGACTATCTACTTACCTATTTATCACTGTTCATTCAGTTCTTAAGATGGAATTTCAGGATATGCTCATGATATGTGGATTTGTGGAATAGATTAATCTGATCTTTCAGTGTGAATTTCACTCAGGCTGAATAAACAAGCTCTTAATGGATTGCTGCATTTCAAAATTGTGACTAAAGGCCATTTAAAAGTGCTCTTCTCTCTTGTCTATAGCTTTATCACTGTAATCGGAAACACATAAACCCAGTGTCCTTCCTTTGTTCCTAGCGCAGCAAAAAACTTTCTCTGAATCCTAGCACAAAAAAAAGTCACTGGATTTCACATCTGCATACAGTCACTTACCATGTTTGTAAAATGTTTTGCCAATTTGCAGTTATTTTGAAGCAACTTTCAAGTATCTTGGTAAATAAATTAAATATAAGCAAAGTAAGCTGTCCTCCTTTTGTGATGTCTGAAATGCTGACAGCTCGCCTGGAGTGACTTTCCAAGTCTTCAATTGTATCCTTTATAGTTTCAGATTTCCTGGTGTAAGCTCTGTTGGAAGTGTTCAGATTTTTTGTTTGATGCTATGGCTACAATGTATGTGAGGTAAAAGTGAGTCCCTTACATTATCGAGACTGGTGAGAAAAAGCTTTTTTAAGTCCTTTAGTTCTCTTTGCATCTCTGTCTTATTCTTTATGTTTGCCCTTGGCTGTCTGAGTTGTATCTGTACAGGTTGCATTTTTACATTCTTTCTTTTAATGCCTCACCTATAAGGTTTTTATCATCTCTTTGGACAGTTGGTTAAATTCATGATTAATCCACTCTTATATTCGTCCTTGTAGTCTATTCGCATATAACTGGATGATGGTAACATTGACATAAGATGACTTTTAGGGAGCATTGACAAGTGCTGAGTATTGTTTCATGGGGTAGCTTTCTCTCCAGGTTGGATTTCTTTTCCCTCTGTTTCATCTTCCAAGTACTTCTATAGGTTGACTCTGACCTGGATCTGTGACACATTTTTTGAATATCCTGTTATTTTTGTTTCTGCTTGAATGAGCATAATGTGCTTACTGCTATAGGCAAACCCTGAGTGTGTTTTTAAGGCAACTGTCCGAAGATAAATCAACAAACACACAACAAATCACATTTAAAATGAATTATAGTTGAGCTGAGTTTCTAACTCACGTGCCTATGAGTAGCTTTGGTATTAGGCCAAATATACAGTGGTTCATTTTTCATAATATCCAATACATTTCCTTAATATCCCCTGTAGCTATGTACATTTATTATGGCTGAACATGTCATGGTTAAAGAACATGCATAAAATCAACCTGCTTGACTACATTCATTTACATTTTTAGATATATACTGTTTAGAAGACTGTCCAAAAGTTTTTGAAAAGGCCTGTATCTCCACAATTATGGTGTTATTTGAAAAGTTCACAAGTTTGTTTACAATTCCAGAATCAATGTAATTAAGAGTCATATTCTTAATACACTACAGCATCTTTCTTTAAGAATCAAAGATGCAGATTTTTATTGTCCAAGTCTCATCTAAGTAAAAGATTCCAGTTTATGCACTTGAAAAATTACAACAGGTATCAAAATGTTTTTGTTTTTGTCAATATAGGTGAATCTTACAATATTGTCAAATCTGCATTCAAATATCTAATTAGCCTTTTTTTTATCACAGAAGAGTTTAAGTGACATGAGATTACAATTTCCAAGAAACATATCTGCACAATTTACAGTATGTTTAATGGGAGTGTCTCACTTGAAAGGTGAAAGTGTACATTTGTCAGCTTTACTTGGCCTCAAATATATCCTTCCTTAAGAGTCGTAGTCCTGATAAAAATGTTTGCCATTCTCAGCACTGACTGCTCTAAAATATTCAGTGAAAAAGTCCAGATGAGAATCCAAGAAATTAATTTTTATAGACGTGTTACATCCTATGACTGTCTACAATTTCAAAAGTTCATCCACTCTTTTTTGCTTGCTGTCTGCTTATGATTTGCAGAGACGTTGCTGTTAATTCTTTTAAAGGTCTGCCATTCAGCTTTTTCAACTTAGTTTAAGTGGTCATCAGAATTCTCATTTTGAATGAATTCCCTAATCTAAGGTCCTAGAAAAACTCCACTGTTCTTGGAATCATGTATTATCATATCTTATCACGCCACTGCCGTATCCAGGTAAGAGAGGCATCATTAGCATCCTTAAGATCTTCATTGGTGCATGTAGGGCCTCGGGAACATTCATGGAAAATGTGGTCCATTGTTTGGGTGGGCTCACCACTGGGACTTGTTGTGAGGCCCCATCTAAATAGGTTGTCCTTTGTTTTGCCCACCTTTGACCTAGCTTGATTTAGCACAACCCAGTCTTTCCTAGAAAGGGATGTTCCATTGGGTAGATGCTCTACATGTATAGGAAGAGCATCATTGGGAGGGTTGCAGTCAGTCTCATAATGACCTTGGTATCACTAATCTTAGGAAACTCCTGTCTTACATAGGTCAATCCAGCTTTATATGTGTTATAGCCTACAAACTCTGGCACAACAGACTTACTTTACGCCCTTCTGGAAAGTTATAAAATGTTCAAAGACAGCAATAAAATACTTTAATCCTGAATTTAACTTAAAAAAAACCCATACACCTTCATAATGTCTTATATACTAAATATATGACCTAATAAAGCAACTCAAAAACTATATGTGATAGAGATTTTGAAATCAGCAAGAAACAAATAGTAAAACACCTCAAAGTTTTTTGTGACAAAATATTTGTTGACCAGTGTTAGAGATCGCATTCCTTCCTTATTGGTCAAGGTCAGGGGTCTGTACGAGGTCCTTTGCCTTTCATGTTGTATCTTCTTGGGGGTCCATTCCACATTATTATGGTGTCAGCCTTCAGTATCTTGCAGATGATAAACAACTATACATCTCTCCTAAGCTTTCTGAAGTGTCTCCTCCTTCCTTTTTGATTTGTTGTATTCATGATATTTAAACATGGACGAAACACCACCTCCTTACACTCAACGGCACGAAATCTGACATTCTCCGTAGATTCCCAAAATCCACTCTGTTAAAATCAGGCACTGTTAATTTGTATCTGCACTGATGCTTCTCCACTTTGTACCCAAATTAAAAGCTAAGCTGTTTATCCTTGACAGCTGTCTTTCATTACTTACTTAGTGTTTCTTATTATCATCTTTGCCACATTTATAAAATATGTTTCTCTTTATCTTAAATTTCCACTGAAATATTGATTCATGCATTCATTACTTCAAAATCAGATTGTTGTGCAACGCCCTTTTGTTTCATGTTCCTACCTGCTAAACAGGCTTTATCTGACTGGAATGCTGCAGCCAGTTTACTTAGCTATATTAAAACACATGTCACCTGTTCAATACAATCTTCATTGACTGCCAGTTGAATATCAGATTAATTATATGATTTTGTTACTTAAATACAAAGTCCTCCATAACTTGGCCCTGATCTAATTGTTGGACTGTCTTAAGGCTTGTATCCCTTGTCGCTCGTTCCATTCCTCCGATGCTTTTTTTTTTTTTTTGTCCCTTTCCACCATGGGAGGTTCAGCTTTTAGCTATGTTTGTGGCACACAAGCATTAGAATTCATTTCACCTACATATCAGGTCTTTAGGTTTAATTTTACTGTTAAAAAAGTAACTTAAAACTTTTCTTTTTACACTTCCTTTTTCTAAGCATTTATTCTTTGCTCTTATTTCTATAATATTTGTAGGCGGCTTTATAATAATAATAATAATACTATTCAATACTTGGTGTGTTGTTTTACACTTTTTAACGTGACCTTGAGTGTTTTGAAAGGCAGAAATATAATAATATAAATAAAGAAAATCCCCATTTGCTTCTCCTTTGCTCTTTTCTGTCTCATGCCTACTGACCCGCTTGAACCGAGTTTTGTAAGTTAATTGTTATGCCAGTGGCTTATAGTTTTAAAAATTAACTTTTAGTACAAAATAGTTTTGGAGGCCTTTGGAAGGTCTGTGTCAATTATCATGTGTGCTTTGCTTTGTCTGCTACTCAGTTGTGTGCCCTAAAAGACTAGATAAGAAGGATCTTGTACTCATAAACTTTTTTTTGCTGGTTTTATTTAATTTTCAAACAAATAAGACTTCTGATTTATTTCTGATTTTAGTTTCAATAATTTGACATAATAAAGAAGTAAGGCTTATTAGTCTTAATTACTAATTTACATAATTACTATTAATGGAACTTAATTACTATTTTGTCTATTTTCTTCTACATCTGAAATACATTAGTAACTTTCCCATTTATCTGCTGGAATTATAATAATTTAATAATTAGACACTTAATCCATTTATCCATCCATCCATCCATTATCCAACCCGCTATATCCTAACTACACGGTTACGGGGGTCTGCTGTAGCCAATCCCAGCCAACATATGGAGTAAGGCAGGAAACAAACCCCGGGCAGGGCACCAGCCCACCATAGAGATACTTAATCATCAGGTTTATTTTTTTCATAAACTAGGGAACTTTGCCCACTGCTCCCTATACTCGCCAACCCCCCTGGCCTGCGCTACGCGCCAGCCACTTCATGTCTCTGCCGCATGTGTATGTGGATTTCACTTTCACCATACAACAGATCTTTTAATTCTTGTAGATACGCCTTTTCATTGAGAAGAAACACTTCTTTTCCCTGATGGCAACACAAATGAAGTCTCCGGCTTAAAGTTTAAATCTGAACAATATATTCAATCTCTTTTCGGTGTTCCATTACTTCACTAAGTAATAATTTCTGTTTGTTTGCGCTAATGCGATCTTTACTATAATTTTTTTGAGACTTTTGAATGTTAGTACTTTCATCTCTAACCTGCTCTGCATGTGTGTTGCACCCATATTTTTGAATTCTTTATGACATTCTACTTTGTCATCTACTCTTTGTCTTTTATTTCTGGCCCCAGTCGTGGTTAAATCACTTGGCACAAAGTCTCGTCTTGTGGGACGTGAAAGTATCTCTCTGAAAAAGTCACGTCTCTTGCCAGGCTAAAAAGTCACGTCTCGTCCCTGGCTAAAATGTCTAGTCTCGTCCCAGGATTTTTTTTATTATAATAGAGAGATATTGTTTAAGTGTAAAATATGTAAAACTGTAAAAATCATGTCCCAAATTTCCTAAAATACTTTGAGCAGTTCTTGATTTACTTCTTCATAAATCTTCAATAAAAAGACAGTTTGGGTACTAGAAATCCATCACAGAGTCACTACATAATGATTTGGGATGCAGCTCAATCAGTAATCTCTCATATCCTGCTTGGTGGGAATGTCATGCCAAACCCCACTTTGGATAGTTCATGGACTGAACAGGATCAGAGAAGAGGTGGCACACAGACAAAAATGTAGGGTAAATCAATGGTGTAATTTATGTACAGAGCGCTGTACTGAAAACAAAGACCTGTGTCATACGGGCTTTTTTACACAGACCTTCAACAATAACACAATCAAAAGTAAATGGAAAAAGTGCAAAGACAAAAATAATGAATATTTATAATCTGCACAAGTGCTCTCAAAAATAAATGACATTAAAAAAAAGCAAAACACAAAGACTACCTTCCTCTGTAAACACAGTTCAGGAAGCTCATTTGAAGAAAATAAATTTTATAGGAAAAAATTAATTGTGTGAATGTACAAAAACAAAAAAATGGTACCAAACCCAAAATCTGTAAAAAAAGTTTTACTTTACAACTTTACAAATGGTAATACCTCATGGTTGCGGATAACCACAATGTCCCCCTAAAAATCAGTCTAAAGTAGAGCTTAAAAAAATAAGTCTATACTTGTTGTCATCACTCTTGCGCTCCATTAATAAAGGACCAGTGATGTATTAAAATGCCTAGGGATTCACTTTCTAAATTATATTACATCTCTGCCACCTGCACCCTTCAGACTAACAATGATTTTCACCTTCAAATGTTACCCTGTTTAATTTGTCCAGCCATCAATAACTTATATGATCAGCACATATACAGTATTTTAATTACTGTAATGTGAATTATTGATAAAGAAAAGTTATGCTATTGCGCAATGCACCCATTAATTTTAAGCACATGATATAATCAAGTTGCTTACTTAGGTCAGACAGTTGGACATTCCCCATCTACCCACATCTGTAGCTTTTTTGCATATTAGTTATATTTAGTAAGTATAAACAGTATGTGTGTCAGAATAAAACATAAATCAACAAATAGACAGGCAAAGATACTAAGGATGTGATTATTAGTATTATGGTGTTATGCAATGATCTTGCTCGCTAATGGCACAAATCCAGTAAGCATTATTTAGAGCATATGAAACAGGGTTTCTTCATCTATAACACATATAAAAGTTACAGTCTAGCCTCCATTATTTCTCGTCTGACTCATTGAATTTTGTACTTTTGATAACATCTAATGAAAACCTGTGATTTTATATATATAACACAAAATACAAATGATTTCTATTGTTTGTAATTGCCTTGAGTCATTGCAGTAATGGCAGCAGCAATCAATAATCTGTTTTAAGTTTCTGTTTTTTTTTTTTTATTATTGCCACTGTAGTTATACTTTGAAAAAGATCTAATTATAATTCCCTCTCATGATTATGTTGACATTGTAATAGCAGGGTCCCAGTGTATATGCATGCAAAGATGCATATGCAAAACGTACACTCTTCTCTACTCTAGCAAAATTACATTTGGAAAGAAAATAGCCTATGTGACAAGCTTGGTGATTATATTGTCAGCCATCAGAACTGTCAGAACAATGCATGTATCTGTCTAATGAATGGAATGAATAATATGCTTCTGAAACTAATAAAGTAAAATTTAGGGGAGCTTCATTTTTAAAGCTGGTACACTGAAAAGTCCTTGTAACAAAAATTTGAAACTGAATGACAATAATGTTAAAAGAAAGGGCTTATTTCAAAATTTATCCAAAGGTTTGTGGGTAGTCAGTCAGTCATCTTCCAACCCGCTATATCCTAACACAGAATCACAGGGGGTCTGCTGGAGCCAATCCCAGCCAACACAGGGCGCAAGGCAGGAACAAACCCCTGGGCATGGCACCAGCCCACCGCAGGGCACACATACACACCCCCTCACACCAAGCACACACTAGGGACAATTTAGGATCGTCAATGCACCTAACCTGCATGTCTTTGGACTGTGGGAGGAAACCAGAGTACCCGGAGGAAACCTACGCAGACACGGGGAGCCTACACAATAAGCCATAGCAGGTGTTTATCTTGGAATGCGGTGTTCTTCTTCCGCCATGCAAAGAGCTTTTTGTTATGACCAAATAGCTAAATTTTTGTCTCATCAGTCCAAATCTGGCTTGTCTAAATGAGCATTTGCATACAACAAGCACCTCTGTTTGTGGCGTGAGTACAGAAAGGGCTTCTTTCTCATCACTTGGCCATACAGATGTTCTTTGTGCAAATTGTGCTGAGTTCTAGAACAATGTACAGATACACCATCTGCAGCAAGATGTTCTTGCAGGTCTTTGGAGGTGATCTGTGGGTTGTCCGTAACCATTCTCACAATCCTGCACATATGCCGTTCCTGTATTTTTCTTGGCCTGCCTGACCTGGGTTTAACAGCAACTGTGCCTGTGGCCTTCCATTTCTTGATTACATTCCTTACATTTGAAACTGACAGTTTAAACCTCTGAGATAGCTTTTTGTAGCTTTCCCCTAAACCAGGAGACTCAACAATCTTTGTTTTCAGATCTTTTAAAAGTTGCTTTGAGGATCCCATGCTGTCACTCTTCAGAGGAGAGTCAAATGGAAGCACAACTTGCAGTTGACCACCTTAAATACCCTTTCTCATGATTGGACACACCTGTCTATGAAGTTCAAGGCTTAACAAGCTCATCCAACCAATTTGGTGTTGCAAGTAATCAGTATTGAGCAGTTATATGCATTCAAATCAGCAAAATTACAAGGGGGCCCAAATTTTTGCACAGCCAGTTTTTCACATTTGATTTAATTTCATACAACTAAATTCTGCTTCTCTAAAAATACTAATGAAAGACATACCACTGTTATCTTTTTTGTTGAAAGTATAGTAAATTATTATGCTGGCTGAGAGGTGGTCCCATACTTTTTCATATGACTGTATATGAATTTAATATTGATTACATTACAGTAAATGGTAAACAGATGCAACGTACCAGAATTACATTTTCATCTAGATGATGGTAAAAATGTATTTAATAATTTAGGATGATGGACACAGGTTTTTCAGAAATATGAAATAAAAAGTGGTAAATTCTTTAGACACCCAGCAGAACACACCTGTAAAAATTGTAATAAAAAAACAAATTCTATGATTAATTTTCCACTACAATCCTCTAATGGACAGGTGGCCGGTGCTGGGTTGTTTCGTGCCTTGGACTGGGTAACCCAAAGGAATCTACCACTCAAATGTTGATTAAGTGGGTTGGAAAATGTTTTTACTTTGTAATCCACAACCTCTCACATTTTTATTCTGAAACAACATTTTTTTTGTGTTCAGTGAAGAAATAAAACTCTTTATTTCAGCCTTGAAATAAATGTAAGAAAAAAAGAATGGTTCAAATAATTAAATACTTTGTCCAATAACGACAGGCTTCATTACCAGTTGATTTACTTAGTGCAGAGTAAAATATTGGAGGCGAATGATGATCTGTGTATGGCATTTAAAATGTGACAGCCCTGCCTAGAAAGAACCAGGAGGCAGGTGTGAGTGTTACAGGACCAGAAAATGAAACAGAATCCAAAACAAAAAAACAAGCCCGAAGTCTAGACAAGAAACCAAGATTTGTTGCAAACAGTTGAAGCCCAAGATCAGCACACTAAAGTGAAACCAAAAAACACACTCTTACTCTCAGGTTTATCTGTAATCTCAGGTGGCCTGGAAGTGCATTGTGTTGACTATTATATCATCACTCCAGTGACTGAGGCTTTCCTCTTTTCCTCTTACCTGGCAGCTCTATCCTTAACATCCTTTTCCCAGTATACCCAGCATCTCTGCTCTGCAAATGTCCAAACCAACGCAATCTCGCCTCTTTGACTTTGTTTTGACTGGCCATCTAATGTACTCATTTCTAATCCTGTCCATCCTCATCACACCCAATGCAAAACCTTATAAAATAATAAAATACTAAGATCTGTATGTCCGTCATGAAATGAATTGCAAACTACTGAGGCTAGAACCTTGACCTTAGTCTTAATTGAAAGCTCAGGGGTCTCGTTTATCAAACTTGTGTACACATATATAGAGGCTCAAAATGTAGAGAGAGGCATTATTATGCTGTGTATGATCTTGCACTGTCAGCGCAGGACACTGCCAATACTCTAGAATGTTGGTGGTGGGGTCTTGCAAGTTCTGCAGCATCATGACTGCATATGTATGAGGTTGATTAACATGTTCTATATATGAATGTTTCAGGGTGGTGTTTGAGATGTGTAAACATATGTGTATTTACAAGTTGATTGTGATTTATAAATGGAAAATTGCGTAGAAATGTGAGTATGCAAGGTTTTATAAATCTGATTTTTTTTTCTGTTTTTTGGTGTGTGAAATTTTCAGGCTTGTGTAGCAAAGTGTAAAATGATATCTATAATTTTATTTATTTATTTTGTTATGAACTTCTCCAAAAATATTGGTCACTGTAAATAGTTAATAGTATACCAACAATATAATCTGTTGTAGTACGAGCGTTAATTAGCGTCACACCTCACAACCTGCATGCACCACGTTTTTGGCTCGAACGCCAGAAGCGCGGTGGACGCTGTAGGGGTAGGTTGTGGTTTCAGTTTCTTTCCCGATATTTTTTATTTTTTTCATTTACTTTGTGTTAATAATTTATAATCGATTTAATTTATTATTTAATAGGCCGAGGGAAGAAGACGTGTATGTGACGCTCTGTCTATTTCTTTCCTTTTGTTTTGCAAAGGTATGCTATATAAATATATATATTTTTTTCTTTTCATTTGTTAAGAATATATAATTATAAAATTAGGATTTTTTTTTAAATAAAGTGATGTGTATTGTAAATAGTTTTCTTTAGAAAATTGGAGTAATTTTTTTTGTAAATAGTTTTATATGTAATGTGTTTGTATAAATAATAACGCGAGAAGCACAGTGGACGCTGTGGGGGCAGAGGGAAGAAGACGTGTATGTGACGCTCTCTCTTTCCTTTTGTTTTGCAAAGATTTACTGGAAGAGGAAAATAAAAGCCTGTGTTTTAACCCAACATGCCAATTGACAATCATTTACACAACGCAGGGAAAGCAGATTGCAGTCGGTTACACTTGTACACATGCAAAGTTCTATAAATGAGACCCCAGGATATGGAATACAAGAATGCCCAAGGGACAGAAATGCACGATGACAATTAAAAAGATCGTCAAATTTAGCCTTTTCTAGTAACTATTTAAAAAAACATAAGAAGTATCAACTGCTTCTTATATTTAAGTTGGTTTTTATTTGACTTTGATTTAAGGCTGTAGATCAGCAAGTTTTACTAGTGACATATAACTTTTACATATAAATCCAAGAAGACACAGAAATAAATTAATCAAAATACTGATTTTAACTAAAAAAGTGAAGTGACAAATTACAGCAATTAAAAATACCATATAAAAGCATTTCCATTTGGAATTATCAAATAGACATACCTATGACACGCGGTTCCACCTCTTTTTCCATGAGTTCTTCGGGAGTTGCAAATTCACTTAATGTGATTTTAGGTGTGTTCTCAGTTTGGCTGACAGAGCCGATCATTTCCTGTTCCTTCTCATGATTAACTTCGGCATAGATATTAATCCACGGTATTTTTCTGTAAACAGACAAAATTACAAAAACATCACAAAAAAGGTGCCTTGATTGAAATTGTTCCTAATATCAAGATACTTTGGCACAACTGCTTTTGCTCAGAAGAGGATAAATACAAACACAAAGTAAAAAATTATTTAGCCATAAAAATATATCGCTCTTGATTTAATCTTGGGAAAAAAAATCCCCTAATTTGGAAGGATGGCAAAAGTAACATCCTGGCTTACAATAAAAACCTTGCTCAGAATAGGGATAGTGGAACCCAATCATTATCCAAGATTAGGGAATGCCTTCTGTCTGGGTCACTAAACAGATACATTATATAGAGCGAAGTGGGCATGTATAAGACACAACTAAAGCAAAGGTGAAGGGTAAAGTCCATGTTGACCTGCAGAATGAAAACAAATTTGAAATAAAAAGCTAAAATGAGAGGTGACTGATAAGAGCCAAGATCCTAACGTTTCACAGTAAGTAACTGGGGTAAAATATTTCAGCTAAGATTTTCTAGTAGATACTGAACAGAAATTATTAACACATCAGGTTTTCAAATTATTAAATACATTCATTCTGCATTTCACCAACATTGTTACGGAAAAAATAAATATTTACTTTTCACCCCATATAAAGACTTACGGTGAATAAAATCAGCTGGTGCAGGCTTTACTGCTGCATGGTCTTGATGTACTTTCCTAACTTTTGATGAACATACCTAGTCTTTTAAATGAATATAATGCAATACAATAAGTTTTATTAGTCACATATAGTTAAAATGTATAAAAATCAAATTCAAAGGCAAAACCAGATAGTGAAATGCATATCAAGTGTGGCTTGTTGACTAACTGGATTATTTTCAAATCTCTGAGCTCTGTTAACACTAGAATTACCAAAGCCTACGAAAAAGCTTGTAATCCCAGCCCACCTTAAATCCATTCACACCTCTCTATCAGCCTCTTTTGTGTTGTAAATGTGTCGATCAGCACAAGAAGCAAGCAGCCTTCTATCCCATCGCAGAAAGTTCTCTCAGCTCAAGTCTGTTTACCTGCGAGTGAGTTGCCAGGAGTTGTATAGGGTAAATAATATATTGTCATTTGGAATACATGCATTTCATATGTGTTCCATGTCTACAACAATCTATGTAAACACATAGTTAAAATCAAGACATTTTTCATGTTTTAGTAATAATTGACAAAATGTAGACATGAAGTGTATAATGTGTGAAGCCTGAAGTCCAAATTTCAAATAAACACTTTCACAAAAGGTACAAGTATAAGAAAACAAGCGCGCTTTTATTCAAGAATATAACTGCAGCTTTTTTTTTCAGGTTGCTATGTCATATTTGCATGTCACTTCCATGAACATCCTATTCAAGTCTTTGGCTGGATCACTTCTATTACTGTTAGGAAAGCAGGCAGCCTTCTATTAATACATTGAGGCCCATAAGCATTTGGACAGTGACACAATTTTCAAAATCCATCACAATGGATTTGAAATAAAGCAGTCATTATGTGACTGAAGTGAAGACTTTCAGCTTTAATTTAAGGGGTTTACCACAAATATTGTATGAGCCATTTAGGAATGACAGACATATTTCTGCATAGTGCAGAATAAATTTCCAAAATCAAAAGTATATGGACACTTGACTGATAAGAAGTTCCATAGCCAGGTGGGAGCAGTTCCTTCATTATTTCATTAAATATTAGGAATTGGAATTGATTCCAAGTGTGGAATTTGAATGTGTAAGCTGTCACTCACAGTGAACTCTTAATATGAGCTCCAAAGAGATCTTCATGCAAGTAAAAACAGTCCATCATTAGGCTAAGAAAACAAAATAAACCCATTATAGGGATAGCAGAAACATATGGAGTGGTCAAATAAACCATTTGGTATATTCTTAAAAAGAAGGAACACATTGGTGAACTTTATCAACACCAGAAGAACTGGAAAACCACAGAAGGCAACTGTGCTGGATGATTGCAGAATTCTGTTTTTGGCGAAGAAGAACAGCTTCACAACATTTAGCCAAACCCAGAACACTCTCCAGGAGCTAGGCCTATCACTAATAAAGTCTACAATCAAGAAAAATTTCTTAAAAGTAAAGACAAAGAGTTTACCACAAGGTGCAAACCACTGGTAAACCTCAAGCATAAGAAGGACAGATCCTTTCCAGTTCTGGAACAGTTTTCTTTGGACAAAGGAAAATAAGATCAATATATACCAGAATACTGGAAAGAGATGAGTATGGAATAGAGAATAAATGGCTCATGATCCGATACATACTGCATCATTTGTGAAACAGTGGAGGCAGTTTTATGGCATAATCATGTATGACTGCCAATGGAAGTGGGTCATGGTGTTTATTGGTGATATGACTGCTGCCAGAAGTTTTCAGGATGAATTCTGTTGTGTATAGGACTGTACTATCTGCTCAGATTCAAATGCCAAATGCTGCAAAACTGATAAGACAATGCTTCACAGTACAAACTGACAATAAGCCAAAACCTACTGTGGAAGCAAACCAGTGCTTTTCAACAAAAACTAATAGAATATTCGTCAGTGGCCAAATCAAACAACTGACCTCAACCCAATTGGCCATGCATTTCACTTGCTAAAGATGGCCATGGGATACAAGCTTCAGGCCAATCATTATCTGTAAAGGATTTCCAACTAAATATTGATAATGATCATTATAGTTATGATTATGTTAGCTTGTCCAAATTCTTTTGAACCCCTGAAAATAGGGGGACTGTGTATAAAAATGGCTGTCGTTTCTAAACAGCTCATATAATGTTTTTGTTAAAGTCCCTGAATTAAAGCTGAAAGTCTACACTTCAAGCCCATCTTGATTGCTTTGTTTTAAATCCATTGTGGCGGTGTACAGAGTCAAAAGTGTTGTGTCACTGTCTAAATACTTATGGGCCTGACTGTAAATGATGGAGCAACATCTTTTTTTTTAAAATGTGAACTGCTTCTATGAGCCCCATTATATTTTAGATTCCTTTAAACTACCAAAGCCTGTCAGCTGATAACTTCATTATCTGCAGATTCTTTGTAACCTTGAGGGCATTTGCGAGGTGACCCAAACATAGAAGAGAGATGGCCAGGAGAAATGAAATAAAGTGATTTTTCTACAGAGGAAAAAAATTACACAAGGTTGAAATAGAAAGAACAATAAACCACACAGTATGGCAAAATAACGAAACCTTAACACAACCTTTGGGGTGGCTGGTGCATTGTCTCACTCCAAAAAAATCAAACAGTTACACTCCTTCTCGCCTCCATCACCTCTTTTTAAAGAACATTGATATTTGTTTCCCCCACCAAGTAATTCCTTGCCTCTCACTCTTCTCTTGACTGCTGTGACCACCAAGCTCCAAAACTGTATATGATCTGTTGTCTCATATAAGGCTTATCTCAGGACATACCTATTCAAATTATGGGGGTCATCTTCCTAAAGCTCATCCTGCCATTCCAAGTATCCCTGCTAGCTGACTGACCTTCTATAAGAAAAAAACTACGGGAGCCTTAACATAGACAGTCATCTTGGTGTGTCCCACAGTCATTCAATTATTATTTGATCCATGGAACAGTTGTTCCAGGAAATTTGTTTAGTCTTTTAGACATCCTTGCCAAGGCAGGTTACTGCTGGCCTACTTCCTGGGATGTCCCCTGCTTTATACCAATTCTGACCCTGACCACAGCTATCTTTACACTTCATCGAAGAGGAGTGTTTGATGTCAATATTCAACACTGACTGCTTTATCAAAACTACCAGACCTTTGTGGAATCCTATATTGCACCTGCCCCGAACAGGCCTCCTCAAAATACTGCTAAGTCAAATTTGATGTGAGAATCTAATTCTTAAAGTAGTGGATATTAATCTTGATTTATATTTAATTTCACTTATTAGATGTGTAGAAATACCATGCCTTATCATTTTTAAAGCCTGCTTGATCCTCAGCAAGGTCTTGGGGTGCTGGACTCTATCCCAGCAAGCACAGGGCACACGGCAGGAAAAAACGCCTGGCCATTGCACACACATGCTCACACACACTACTGCCAATCTATCTGTTCTGCTTATCTTTAGACTATGGGAGGACACCAGAGTGCCCGGAGGAAACCCATGCGCATAAAGGGAGAAACGTGCAAACTCTGCACAGGGAGGACCCAGGTTGTGAACCCTTGTCTATTTATAGCAAGCCAATAGAACTACCACTGTGCCATTGTGCTGCCCTGTGCAGAAAAAACTTTGTATTATTCTTGTTTACAATTATCATTTTTAGCAAAGCTTTTCAGTTGTTGCTGGCCATTGTATGCATGCACCACTGAATGACACTATTATGCTGCCATCTTAAGTGGTGATTACTATCAGTTACCATTAGTGATTTGCAAGAAGAAAATAAAATATACCCATTTGTTCATAAGAACATGTATTTTGATTAATAATTTCTTTGACCCAAAAAAAGGTTGATGCTCTAGGCAAAGCCCATTCTTGACTATGAGCATGGCTCTGCCTTTTTATACTTACATACTGTCTCTGAATACCAACATCTGCCTGGTCTGTATACTGAATCTCTTAAAGTGTGTTACTACTGTTTCATGTTTCCAGTTACTTTAATAGCTGCAGGGTGTAGACATAGTTGATTGTTCATGAGAGGAGCCAGGTGATATTCTGGATAAAGTCGGTGTGGCTAAGAATGTGAAAAGTTTGTAAAAAGAGTGTACTGTTGGAAGAGAAGTGTCCGGTGTATTTTATTTTATTTATTTTTGGTTGCTATTCTGCCACACACTATATCAAGTATGTTCTTTTAAGGACAGATTAATATATGGAGGGAGGAACAAACTAACAAGAAAGCATTCATTTGCTTATGTGACTTTCCGCTTGTACACATTGATGTGTACACACATGTACCGGAGGTCCATCATATATAGCCAGTGTTCCTATGTCACATTTCCCCACTGTCTCTGGTATCTGAATGCAAAGTATGAACAGCAGTTGTTTGAATTATGATGCTTACTTGTAGCAGGTTCAGAAAACATAATATACACAAATAAAGGACAACTACATACAGTGTATAAATATAAGATCAAATCAAAATCTTAAATGTCATTGTAGCAAAGAGACATTGTACATCGAAATTTTAGGTGCAATTTTCCAGTGCAAAAAAATTAAATAAATAAAAAACACAATTACTCAAGTTAAAACTAAAATAAAAAGTGAATAAAATAAGTACCAAAAATACTCCATAACAGCAGAACAATGTTTTCCACTCATACATACATATATTGCACTTGTCCCTTATCCAATGTTAACTTAGAGCTGTATTGTAAACATGAGAGTGTATTGTATTGTAAACATGAAGATGCACTCGGTCAGATTGACCACTAAGCAGCATTCAGCATGGTGATGGCTAAAGGATAGAAACTGTCTCTCAGTCTATTTGTCTTAGTCTTTATGGATCTTAAACGTCTGCCTGAAGGCAGGCGTTCAAACAATGCATGTCCTGGGTGTGATGGGTCCTGAAGAATTTTCTTGACGTTCCTGAGGCAACAGGAACTATGTAGTTCTTCTAGTGAGGGGATAGGACAGCTGACTATCCGCTGGGTGACCTTAATGACCCTGTGGAGCTGAGACCCTCTCCACACAGTCCCCGTTGATGATGAGTGAGCTGGATGTTGTCTGCTTTCTTCCTGAAGTCCATGATGAGCTCCTTGGTCTTAGCTATGTTTAGGAGCAAGTTGTTATTCCTACACCACATTTCCAGCTGCTCCCCCTCATCCCTGTAGGCGGACTTATCCCCCCGAGAGATGAACCCTACTACCGTGGGATCATCAGTGAACTTAACAGTGGTGTTACTGTAGTGGGCAGGAATGCAATCATGAGTGTAGAGGGTATAGAGCAGGAGGCTCAGCACACAGCCCTGTGGGCAGCCAGTGCTGAGGCTGATGGGTGTGGAGAAGTAGGGGCCCACTCTAAACCTCTGAGTGCGATCACTCAGGAAGTCCTTGATCAAAAGGCAATTGGAGTGTGGAAGTCCTATGTCTGACAGTTTGGTCATCAGTCTGTGGGGTAAGATGGTATTAAAGATAGAGCTGAAGTCTATGAAGAGCAGCTGTGTGTAGCTCAGCTCCCCTGCTGCTCCAGATGGGACAGAACAGCATGGAGAACAGTGGCCACAGTTTGTTCTTTTGGCAAACTGGCATGGATCAAGCATGGGAGGAATGAATGACATGATGTGGTTCCTGATGAGCTTCTCAAAGCACTTCATAACCACAGGGGTCAGTGCAACTGGCCTGTAGTCATTAAGACTGGTGATGGTCTGTTTCCTGGCCAGATGCACTATGACAGAGGATTTCAGGCAGGATGGCATAGTGGACTGAGACAGAGACTGGTTAAATATCCTGGTGAAGACCCCAGCCAGTTGGTCTGCACAGTCTTTCAGCATGCGTCCTGAGATACCATCAGGTCCAGCTGCCTTTTGTGGGTTGACAGCAAGCAGCGTGCGTCTCACCTCGTGCTCCCCCACTGTGAAGATAGGGCTGTTGTTAGTATCTGGATGGGGTCTGGCTGTCTCTGGTGGATACACTTCAAACCGGGCAAAGTAGTGGTTCAGTTCCTCAGCCAGCGATAAATCACCTCCCACAGCTCCTGGACTGGTCCTGTAGTTGGCCATATGCTGGACACCCATCCACACTTACCTGCTGTTGTTGCTATCCAGGTGTTCCCCGATCTTCTTTTTATAGTTTGACTTGACCTCTTGGATGCCCCTCTTTAGGCTGGCACGGGCTGTGCTGTAGAGGGCCTTGACACTAGACCTGAAGGCAGTGTTCCCCTCTTTCAGCAGCCTCCAGACTTCCCTGGTCATCCAGGGCTTCTGATTGGGGTAGACCCAGATACGTTTATCCACTGTGACAGTGTCTGTGTAGTTCTTAATATAACACAGTACGCTGTCACTAAACACTTCAGTGTCTGGGTGTTCAAAGATGATGTGATAGATAGATAGGGAGTCAAGAAAATAATGGAAAAAGGCTCTTAAATGTACTGCACATTAGCCCATTCTCTGCAAATAACATCCCTTTGCAAACACATTAGCCAGTGTTTTTTACAATTATGAGCAGCATAGCTATGTGCAGATACATGGTATATGTACAAATTCATTTATTTTCTTTTTGCATGGAAAAAATATAGGGAAGCTCTGGCAGTTTGCTGGTCTTGCTGGGGCCTTACCCTTTTTTTTATTTTCAAAAATCACGAAATATTACTGTAATTTCTGTTTATAGTCATGGGAAAGAAAATTGGCAATTTTAAAATGTTTTAAAAATCTGAATGTGCCAAATGTAGTAAATGTATGCTAACTGTCTGAACCTGATTTAGAAGCAAATTATTGCAAGTGATTTTAATATTTCAAAAGCTGATGCACATGGAAGAAAAAGAAATATACACATTGTGATAGACAGCCGGGGACCTTGCCCACTTGGGATGCCCTTTTGAGGAGAGGACCAGTTGAATGGATATATCACCAGCAGTACCTCCACCGGGACACGAGAGGGCAGCCCCCCTGGTTTACATTGGGGCCATGGGACTGGAGCTTAGAAGCTCAATCCTGTAGGGGCCCGCGGCCACCACCAGGGAGTGCCTGGACAGTTCTGGAGCTGTGGTCTGCAGCACTTCCTTCACACCCACAAGTGCTACTGGAACTTGATCGAGGAGCACCTGGAGCACTTCCGGGTGCAGTATAAAAGAGGCCGCCTCACTCCACTTGGGAGCCAGAGTAGGGTGGAAGGTAAATTGAGGGCTTGAGGGCAGTGGAGGCAGCAGATGAAAAGTAAAGAGAAGGAAAGGAAAGAGGGGAAAAGGACAGTGAGCATTGTTGGGAATTTGAGCACTGTGTGGCGCTGTAGAGGAAGAAAAATAAACGTGTATGTTTTGGACTTGGCTGTCTTAGTGTCTGTCTGTAACCGGGCTGGTCTTTTACAACATAACAATTTGCAAATTTGTAAAAACTGAACTACAAGAATGATTAGTTTAGTCCACAAGATAAGTATAAGTACGCGCTGTAATGGCATTGGTCAACAACAGTTTTGTCCCAAGCTTTGTGATGGATGTTCTGAGCATACCTGATCATTCTAATTCCAAAGATGAAGTCAAATTATTTTTGTATCTGTCTTAATTTTCTTGTGACAACACTATCACATTTTAATTGTTTAGTGTCATCACAGTATAAAAATATAAATAATTAAATAATTTCAAGTATTAATCACTATTACGTTAAGTTTTTTTTAATTCACTTATAGAAACTCTTCAACATGAACACACCATGGATGAGTGGGTAACACTTTAATTTAGGTACTGCAAAAATGTATCTATTACTCATTTACTCTTATGTAACAAGACCATAACAAACACTCCTTGGGTCTTCATAACACTTATAAAACATCAATAGATGGGTCAATCACCTCTGTGGAGTGTGGCATCTTGACATAATGGTAAAATAGCTTGTTAATATAAAGGAGTCACAGGTCTTCTACTACATATGGAATACCAAGAGAAATGTGTCTCAGTGAAGTCACCTGAGACCACTCCAAAGTGATGTTCTGGTAGCAGGTCACCCTGCAGAGATGTATAAACACTTTACTAATGTTTTAAAAGTGTCATGAAGAAACAAAGAAGCCTTTGTTAAAGTCTTGTTACATAAGAAGTAATGAGTAACAGATGTATTTTTGTAGTTCTTAAACTAAAGTGTTACCCCTTCTGTACTTATACCACATGCGACTAACATGACAGAATCATATGACAACTAAAAGTTATTTTAGAAAGCTTTCAGCATCAGAAATATATGCAAAATAACTATAACAAATGTTGTTTGTGTGTGAGTGAGAAAGACAGTAAGGACAAGCAGAACCACTGTGTTCAGTATTGATGGCCAAAGCATCCCTCACTTGTTCGAGGTAAGAGAAATGTGGTAAACAGACCATTTGCTGATCCTGAGAAAGTTTTCCTTTCTCCTCTACATATCAAAGTTGGACTTGTGAAACCTTTGTTAAAGCAACGGCTAAAACATAAACACGATTCATGTACTTCAGGAATACATTTCCCCTGATTATTGATGTTAAGATTAATTAAGACATTTGTGGTTCCTCAGATCAGAGAATTGTTAAAATATGGGAGATTTAAAGAAGAGCCCAATAACACTGAGAAAGATGCTTGGCAGAGCACAAACATTTTAGGAAATTGTAAGGCCGAAAACTATTCTTAAATAATGTGAGAACTTTCTAAAGTCACACCCAACAATGAATTGCAAAATGTCATTGAAGGTTCATTAATTCAATTTTTTTTTCTGAAAATCTAGGTTTGGTCAGGGATAAACCTAGTGCACAATTTCATCAATACATTTCCGATATGGAGTGGCCAAGGCAAATGGAGTCCCAGTATGTCTGCTGACTACTGGTGAACTTGATGTTCTTGACGAGAAAAACAGCAGAAAATGAAAAAAAACAGTTTTGATTTTATGTTTGACATTTTAATAAGGATGTAAATATACAATATTATTAAATTTAAGTTGCACATCAGTCAAAAATGTTACCTGATAGAGAAATGATAAAAAAAAAAACATATTTGGACTCAACACAAAATACTGTAAGACGATAACGTGCAGTGAATACACTTGACTTGAGCATTCCTAGTTTTCATTCTCTTTCTCTGTACGTTTAGCAATCGTATGCCCAGAGGCTGATACACTTGCTGCTTCCTGATCAGCTCTTCTTTTCTCAACCCTATTGGCCCATTTCTTCTCTTCTTTCGTTGGCATCTTTTCACATTAAAACTGATTAAGTCAGTATTTGTGTTGCAATTACTTTTTCAATTAAGCTGGAACTTAAGTCTTCAATCTGCCTTAAGAATGATTTAAGATATGAAGAGGTAGGGGAAGTGACGGCAACGGTGGTAGAGATGAGAACGGTGCCTGTATGCATGCGCTGCATGGCTGATTTTACAATAGAGTGGATTCTACAATAAAATAAATAAAAATAGGAATAACTCTGGAGGTCAATCATCACCCCGGAAGCGGATAGTAGACATCACGTAGTATACTGTATGTGTACCAAATTTCAGGTCAATAGGTCAAACGGTTTGCGAGCTTCAGATAATTTAAGATCCTGGGCAGACAAATGAACAGCCATGGTAGCGTATTATATATAAAGATAAAGAATCCAAATCTGATAATCAGAGAAAATGTTGAAAATTCAACCAAAGAATTTGTGCCCATGAAAACCAAACATTTCTTTATTTAGATTTTGTGCCGGCTAATTCACAAAAGTGAATCTGGCAGTGTGTAAGAGTCCAGTAATGACCCATGCCCCAGCACAGGTTCTGGCAGCCGATTGTGCTTAAGAAAAATTCATTTAGCTGAGATAAATGAGAGCTTGCTTTTCTTCTGTGCCAGGGTTGAATTTGCATGGCACTTCACAAAAAAATCTTGGTGGGGATTTATGTCTGTGCTATAATAGTAATACATGCACACCTACACATACATACATACATACATACTGTACATAAGGATTTCACTTGCTGTCAATAATCTAGCCCTCAACATTTAAACTAAAGCATGTTATAAGTAAGTATAAAATCTTACATACATAGATATCATGTTTTCTATTTGATGCTTCTGCGCTCTGATCAGTCTGGTGTGCCGGCTTGTATCCATTATCTCCAGCACCTACTGCTGCCCAGCTTCCAAGCTCTAATCACCCATCAGCAGCTGTCATATCAGACATATTTTATTCATCACCAACATATGCATTCAGCCACAGAAGCTCTTAACTATTTCAGTCTATAAAATGAACATTAAGTATTTCTTTTGCGGCATTTTGGTAGCAAGAGATTTTAGAAAAAATAAAAATGACATTTTGAAAGCAATCAATAATGTGCTCATTTCAACAAGGAAAGAAGTCCTGCAAATTACTTTTGAAACCTGATCTTTGGTGGCCCTATATCTGTCTGTACAAGACTTGCTTACAAGCTGAATACTAAGAACATGTAATTGAAAGAAATAAATCCTTTTTTGATTTTTTTTTACTTTTTTTTCCTTTTGCTACTGGTAGCTTGTTAGTTAATTGTGGGTTTATGTGATCATAACAGCATTGCCACCTGCCAAGCTCTCATTTGAGTTTTTTCTTTTTCAGCACAAGTCAATGACAGTGCCTCATACCATTATGATGAGCCTGCAGCAAAGCTATGCCATTTCCATCTATTTTTACGCTATTTTTCCAAATTTTCATATCGATGATATGTCCTTTGGGAATCTTGCAATATAAAACATTATTGTTCTTTTTTTTAGAGTAATTAGAGACGTGTCCTGATGACTACAAAATGTGCAGTAATAGACTGGCAATACAGTAAATTGGGACAATTTGACTTTGCAAGGAGCACTAACTCTTATTATGAGTTGTGCTTAAGAAAATCTATTTCTAAAAATACATTTTTTTGCAAAGTGCTTTTTTTCTTATTTATCCTGTCAAGTTTTTATGTAAAGGATGACCTTGGATGGCTGTGGGATCCAATCCTCAAGCCACAGAGCTTTCAACAGTGGAGGCAAGATGGCATGTTTGGCAGCAGCTTCTACAAACCCAATTTCTCCACCTTCTCCTGCTGTTGCTGTCTTTTGTTCATTTCTTCATAGATAAATAACCAAGGACTCAAATAACACAGCCTATTAATCTACAAAAACAAACTTAACTATCAAGGTAACTCTATCTGTCCGTAGAACACTAGCCTGCACTCATACTGGGCTAATTAAAAGTTACTTAACCCCCGCAACTTTTTTGAAGCATTTTATTGATTTTATTAAAAACAAATAACATTCCATACAAGCAAGTCAAGTTTAACAAAACTAGGTTTGAAATAAATCAACCCCCACCCACAACTTTAAGATGTGAGAAGAAATATACACTGAGGAACACAGAGAAAAGGAGCAACTTCATAGAGGAAGTGGGCAGCCATGAGTCTGAACCCCTGTTACCCCAAATTGAGTCTGAAATTGCATGAAAAAACAACATCGCTTTATAATGTTCTTTACATGCAGTTTAGCTGGATTAAGCTCATGTGCTCTACTACTAACAGTTTGTAAAATTTCAGCCATCACTTTCTATTGCTTCAAATGAGACTGAACTTCATAACATAAACATAAAACATATTGGCATGGCACAATCGTGTCATATTAATATTTAACTTATATTTCAATTTGGAGACACAAAGGGAGCAACACATGGTCAGAACAGTAAATAAAAAGCCCTACCACTGGCTTGAAACTGGAAATTAAAATTGAAAGGCCCATGCGGTTTGCCTCACTCTCCTGACACTCTTCAGTCAGAGTGAGCACCTGCCTAGTTTAATTAACCCCTAAAGGGTACAAATTACCACAGTACTGAAACCAAACAAAAAATAAGAATTAGGAAACCAAATCAGCATGTAGAACAATGGCAAACAAAATGTGCAAAAGCATTAAAGTGTTATGGTTTAGCCAGGGTTTAATTACTTTGCTTACTTACTGGTTTTATTATTCAAATATTATTTGCCTTTTTATGTTACTGATTCATTATGTTGCCATGTTCATGGTATTGATTTGTCTTTTATTGATTTATGTAAGATCATGTTTTAGTTTGAATGTGCTTTCTTTAATTATTTAGTGTTCAAGTATTGAGATTTTGTTCTGCAAAGTTCCTTGTAGGTTGTGGTTGGAACCCGAGGAGGCAGGACCACCCTGATGTCACGATGTTAATTATTTTGGGGTCACTCATGACCTTTTGTCATATTGTACTGGACAAAGAGACCAAGGATTACTCCAAGAAAGGGTATAATAAGCTGGTGATGATACACATGAGGCAAGAAATGTAGTGAGAGGTAGCTGGTAACATAACCAAAATAGACCAATGCTAACAAGACGAAAGCAGTTCAGAAAACCAAAACTTGATGCTAGGACCTACTTGCTTTGAAACTACCTATCGCTAAAGAACTCAAGTTTTGTTTATCCAATAAACTAGGAAAAACTATTATCATACACTGATAATTTATGTATTATCTATATTTATTTATTTATTTATTTATTTTTTATTATCTTACACATCTACTGACTATATTTATGTATCTAGATTGAAAATACCATACATTGCATCAATGTTCACATTGCTGCTACGTCTTTGTCTTGTCTTTGCAGAATGTCTTGTCTTGTTTGTGTTTTAATTTAAAATTTTTATTTTAATTCTATTTTTAATTTATTATTTGCACTTCATGTTGTTACACTGTGGACCATGAGCTTTGCAATTCCGTCTATCTGTATACTTGTATATGGTTGAGATGACAATAAAGTTCGCTTTGACTTTGACAGAAATCCAATACTTACAATAAATACACTGAACAAAGCTTTAATGGGCCACTGAAGGATCTGCTCTCAACTTTGGAAGATAAAGGCTGAGGGAGGTCCTTCAGCTATGACATGAAGGTGGGCTTCATCCACAAGGTGTAAAAAACATAGTAGAGCAAAACAAATAACACAGAAACACAATACTTGCAAATTAAATAATTAAAGAAAAGATAATCAAAGAAAAACAAAATCTTACATAAATCAGGAAAAGAGAAGTCAATGCCACGGGCTTAATCAATAATATAAAAAGACAAATTACATTAAAAAAAAAACACTAGATCAACAAAGAATAAACTTAATCCAGGGCTACAACCCACAGCTAAAGCATAACAAAAATTAAAAAAAAGACATATTCTGGGCACTCTAAATGAATGGCTCTCAAACTTCTAAACCTAGTAATGAACTAAAAGGTTGGCATATTGTCCTGCTTTGAGGTGTACTTTTATAGGGAGCAAAACTACCATTGCAATTTCACATATTAATTATATCATGTCATCACAGATGTCACAATGTGGTGGGCAGAAGTAGCTTGCCATCAAACCAAGAACTGTAGTTTTAATATTAGTTGTTCAGTTTTGCCTGGTCCAAGGTTGACTGCCTTACTCTAAAAGCTGCCAGGACAGATAAATACACCTTTTATTTTCACTCTTTTGATTTATTGTCATGTTGCTTTTCCTTCACAAGCCATTCCAATCATTCATTATCTATATTCACTTCAATTCAGTGATGCAGGAGTCAGAGGCTATCGTGGTAGTATGAGATGCAAGGCAGGAACTAATGGGCATCATTCATCTGCCCAACTGTCTGTCCGTCACTCACTCACTCACTCACTCACTCACTCACTCACTTACTCATTCACTCAGAGTCATACAGGGCTAATTTCAAGTCACCAGCCTACCTAGTCTGCATGCCTTTGCAATGTGAAAGGAAAATCATACCAGAAGGGAAATGCAACACAGACAGTGACTGGTTTGGATTATGAACACAGGACACTGGAGCGATCAGGCAGCAGCACTAACTGCTAATGCTAATCGCCCTTATACATGTTAAAGTTAATTACCTTCACAGAAGCAGTGTACTAAAGTTGGATTCTATCCCCAATTTGCATCTAAAATCTCTCTGGCTTGTGAAAGATATTATAAAAGGAAAGATGAAATGGCCAATTATTCATGGTTATGTTCTTTTTCTCCCATATTGTTGGCCATTCATGGAAAACGTCAGCTCCTGAAAATTGTTCACATTTAAAGTTTCACTTTCCACACAAGAGAACTTGAGCTAGATACACAGATTTTTCTTCACAGTTAATACAGTCTTCCCAACCTTTTCAAAAGCATTTTATTTATCACAACCAATATACTTTTTTTGCTAAAGTTTTTACTTACCTCTTGAACTTGTAGATTAAAAAAACAGCTAAACCCACAAACACCACAGAAAGCAGCATCAGCATGGCAGAACTACTGTGCCTTGGACTCGAGTCAACAAGAGGAGCTAAAAAGAAAAAGAAGCAATTTAACATATTGTCATTGCCCTTGTTCGGTGTTCAGTTATGCAATAAATACTGATTTCCCTGAAGAGCAGTAAAGCACCAATCTTAGTTATTAGCCTGCCTGTGATACTTTAAATCAATCAGTCATACCTTTTCTTGCCATAGCTCAAAGATACTACATGGAAACGCTGACACGCATATGAAGCAAGCATACAGTAGAGTGCTAAGGACAATAAAAAAATAAATGACATGCTCTCTTGTTTGGCAGGGTCAACAGAGATTCAAGTCTTTAATAGTTTTATTTAGAATTTTCAATTTCAATTAAAGGGGACAACAAAAGTATTTTTTTAGTACAAGTGGTAAAATATGTACACCACTGGCTGAGATAAAGGAAAGGATGTGGATGCAATCATTTTGATCTGTCTGTACCTCAGGCTATGTGAGCAAGTCTTTAAACCATGTGTGTGTCTCTCTGTCGGCATGTGTGAAATAATAATAGGAGCTCATTTAGAAGTCCATGTTGCTAAAGAAGCACTAGAGGAGTCTAAAGTGGGCAGCAGCTTAAAAATAAAATTGGAGCTTGGTCTTCATCTGCTTTATTGGGGCATGCTTGAACGCTCAGAAAAGATGGAATAGTTTTTCATTCATATTCAAGTTTTATGTTACATATACACAGTACAAGATTCCTGCTTGCCCTAAGATTGATGGTGGTACATTAGTAAGAGACACTGAATACACCACCTTATATTAAACAGCACATCGGGCAATACATTTATATAAGTAACACACAGAAGGATAAACCTCCTTGTGGGAAACATTCAGACAGCATCAGGGGAACTGCTGGTGATGGAGAACTCCTGGTGCCTCTGAGCCGGGTCTGCTCTCATTTTAGGAAAGAAATGGAAAGGCAGAACACTGCACATGCACCTGAAGGGAAGCTGAATAATAACCCAAGAGAGTCAACCCTGCTGAAAAAGGTCACAGTAGAGGCAGGGGAACTGCCTTTCTGGTTACACCCCAAGGGGAATTATAAAAGGAGGTTCACTGAGAGAAATGTGTGTTCACCATTTTTAATTCAAGAAGAAAGAACTCTGCCTCACAGGCTGCTCCAGGCATCGCTGGGAGAAACGTAAACTGTCTGACATGTCACACTCTGCTAAATAGGAACAGGAACAAATGTGCTAGCAGGTCTGATTTCCTAAATCTTGTGAAATGTCTTTGTTGGCACAGCATCCCTAGCATGTCAGTAGTAACCCTATAAACCTATTACTTACAATGCTGTACAGAAAAAACGCTGTGTTGCTAACCTTCTGTTTTGCCATGGAAATACCAATGTGCATATACACTACATGTATATTATGGGAATTATGGGAAAAAAGGTATATTTTATATAAAACAATAACAGATAACAGCATTTGACCATTTACATATTAGAAACATATGTTGATGTACAAGTGTGGAGACCTCAAGGGTGAAGTTTGAAAACTCATTTTAGGGCACTAGACGCTAAAGAATGTGTTAATGTTTACTGTTATTTTATTTTTGACAGGCGTTCCCTTTTTCATCTGACAGGAAAACAGCTGTGCTGATTAAGAAGGACGAGAACAAGAAGCTCCACACTAATGTATTTGCATATTAAATATGAATGGCAAATGATACATTTGAATATCATAAATATGATTATATTTTTTATCCAAGGGAAGTATAATAAAGCCAAATTCTTTGGATTATTGACAGTTAGCTGGTATATAGCCATCAATAAAATTATCAGTCCACCATATTGTAGAGCTTCCTGGTGATTATTGAGAAACATTAAAAAGCATATTGTATGCTGTACTGCTGCTCTATTTGGCCTACCAGGCATAGCACACTAACAAAATTAAACAAAAATCACTATAATGTTAGAATATACATCCAAATATTGATATCTTAAGATGTGAAAATGGACTCCCTTTTTAAATCCAAGGTAAAACCTTTAATAAAGCACACCTTTATTAGAGCTGCCAGTTGTTGATACAACAATTATGTCTGTCAGTTATTTTTCTCAAATGAAATTGTACAATCCGTCATTACCATCTCACTTAACACTTTCCTGCTGTATCTACTTTTTGTTTTCGGAGTCCAGCTGTGATGCTAGGCACCACTACTACCCTGACCAAGCTGCTACTCCTGGATATGGAATAAGATGTTAAAATTGCTGGAAACTGTTTGTGTCAGTCATGTCAGACATTGCACAAGATTGTCATATTATTCTGTAGTTGTTAGTGGTTGAAATGGAAAAAAGAGAGCTGGTTGTATTTGTTGCTGTTTTGGCTGATAATTACTGTATTTGGATCACTTTCAAATAGCGGGGAGGGATGGGGTCTTCCTTGGAGTCCCGATAGCAAAGTTGTTTTCAGATAATACAGTAGAGAGCAGCAGGGAAGTGCAAAAGCTCAGTGAAATTACAGATTTTTTTTTTTTTTTTAAATAAGTGTTGATTGTGGGGTGAAGTGCCAGCACTCATATGCCAAGCATGGGGAAAGTGCTGGTACAGAAACTACTTCAAGCACACATATTTGTGGATTCCAAAACCTTCTGGATCATATGTGAGAAAGGAATGGGCAGTGGTGTATGCCTGGTAGCAGCCTCTTGATGCCTCTTGTGTTCCTTGTGAACCTGCCTTCTAATGCCCTGGGGGAGCATTGCTTATTTCTTGCCATTCTGGTCTGGTTTGGTTTATTGGCACAATACTTCTAGTGATGCCCTTCCTTCTGCCCTAGCAAGACGAGATATATTGGACTGCTGATGCTAGTTATATGGTGAAAAAGGTCGACAATGGGGAACCAAATTAAACTACGAGCAGTAAAGAACGAAACTTCAGCCAAGATCCTGCTTCTGGTTGAATTTCTCCATAAATGGCTCCCCACTGTGATATTAGGTATTTATTTATTCAAATAGTCTCCACACATTGATAATGGGGAAATCAGGACTCAATGTATATACCTGAGAGCTGCTGGAAAAACTTAAGTGCAAATAGAAGCTCTGCATCTAGAAACCTCTCTCACTTTCTATAGATTTTATAATAGCTGTCCCTCATGGGTCACCCCATGTAGTAGTGAAACAGGACAGTGAGGAGGGCTCTGCCCGGCTCTCCACTCCTGATGTCACGCTTACCCCTCCCCTCTGCCCGCAGCCTCTGTCTCAGATTAGTGCAAATATATCACTCCTGCAAGTAAACTATGATTCTTAGCGTAATAAAAGTCACAAAATCAACCGGAACTTTCAAGCAAATTACAGAAAAAGCCTGATTTAAATCTATTAAGTAGTTCCCTCGTTCGCTAGCTAAGCAGACGTAAGGGACTCCCCGAGGCTGGCGCATGAGTGAGGAGGGCCCTGCCCCCTCTCCCCTCATCCCGCTGCTTCTCTCTCAGATTAGCTCAAATAACTCGTTACCGCAAGCGAACTATGATACTTAGCATGATGACAGAGGTCACAAAATCAAAGAGAAGGAAATTATAGAAAAAAACCCGATCTAAATCTGTTAAGTAGTTCTCTTGTGAAAAGTGGACAGACATACAGACAGACAGATGTTGTATTTTATATATAAAGAGGTATGCTACGGGTAATTGAAACTTACATCAGCAAGCCATTTTGCTTTTCTCATGGAATTGATGACACAGTTGTCATGATAGCAAAACAGGCGCAGAGAAAAGAAAAGATATGGGAAGGACTTCCACCACAATGCTCCTGATTTGCTGCTATGACGTGGTTTCATTTCAAATTTTATTTTTTTTGGCTTTCTTGTAGTACATGGGTGGAATTTTTCAAATTTGTTTTAGGTTTTGTATGATATACAGTATGCCAGCCAGCAGGAATTCATTTTACTAGGTGCTGTTTCTCCCAGTTCTCTTGTGTTTGCTGTTTGTGTTCTTTAGCCCACGGTAACCTTCTTCATTTTTAGGACCATAACTCATTTGGTCAGCAGCTACCATATCCTGTTCTTAACAAGGTAGTTGTACACTTTAATATCCCTTTTTGTGCACCCCTGTTCTATGCATCTGTTGCCTGACCATTACTGTTACTGTGCAAAAGTCATTTCAGTTGTTCTTGGCTTCTTCCATTAATGTTTTGGTTCACACCTTTACCGGACTGAATAGTTTTTCGAGGTTCCTTAGTCTCAGCCTAGATATCGTTGTGCATGAGAGTGTCTTTTCTTGATCCAGCACTTTCACACTGCATTGAAAGCCACTTAAATCTTTGCCCATTCTTCGTCTGAATTACATAAGTGGACAATCGGTTAGCTGTGTCTGAGTATACTCATTTCAGAGTTGACATCTTTGTTCAATAATCAGATTCTGATCACAGAGCCATCTTTAGCTGAATGATTATTAAATGGTGGCAAGTTTCCAATAATCCTAGAAAACAGCATAATTCTTGAATCTTACCAATTCTCCTCTTAGCTCTCCATACAAAATACATTGTTATATTCTGATCCGGTCACGGTAAGGGCAGAGGCCCCTAGTAATAATAATAATAATAATTAATCTGCGATGTACCAGCAGCTCGATGGCTGAAACGCGATTAATCGGGGGATGACTGTATACTGTATATACAGTATATACTGTATATATATATATATTTGAACACACTGCATGTACTATCTATATATGTTCAGTATATACATGACACACCTGATGAAAGCTACACAAACTGACTCTGTTACCTTTTTTCTTTGCAGTGTGGGGTTTACCTTTACCGTTTTCTGCTTTGCAGATGCACATTAATGTAACCCTTCACTAACTTCATATTCACACATCTATATAAAACTAAGGTAATTAAAAAATAGTGACCCTGTTGCCCTTTCTTCCATGTTAGCAACTTTTTGGTATACAAACATACAAGCGCACTGGTCTTTAGCAGAGGCTGCACACCACAAGCTTTAGTTATTCATTTCGTTTGAAAGGTTAATCTTGATGTGTCAAAAGGTGGGTGTCAAAGTTTATTACCGAAAGAGATCCTTCTTCTACTTTCTTTGCTTGTTGGCTTCCCTGGGAGGCAACCTGTGAAGTCAATGACCTTTGAAGAACAGCTCAAAGGCTTTTAAGACCTTTTGGTTTTGAAAAATCGAAAACCGTCAACTACATTGGCACAAGCTAAGAAAATAACGTGTTTACATAAAAACGTTACCTGCCTGCATCAGACAGCTTTTTTCACGTTATGTAATGTATTGGTCCTTTGGGCAACATCAATTTACACTGAATGTGTATTACTCTCTGGTAGCCAATATTTGTGTCCTTCAGAGACCAGCAATCAGAAAAAAAGGATATAAAATATTCATAAACAACAGCTGAGCTATGGCCATTTTTTTTAAAAAAGAAAGAAAACAATTTTATTTTTACTTTTTAAATGCTACATTTTAAATTGGGGTAGAAGAAACCAGGCAGGCGTTCTCTGCATCTGCACTCACAGACACACGCTTACCTACACATCCGAAAAGCAAGATTGATATCTTTATTCTTGGCAAGGATAAAGTCACCAGTTCAGCACAACATAATGTATTGTTAAAATGTCCTTCTAGTGGCACATTAATTATTCATGTGGTTGATGTATATTTAATTGAAATCTCATTCATAGTTTTAAGAAAGAGCTGACCCATCAAATTATGTAATTCCTTTTTTTACATATAAATGAATCAAAGAGAGTTCTGAAATTTGCCTATGTGACTAATAAAATTGATTTGCTGTTTTTTCTAGTCCAGTCTTGGCACTTAACGTCATCCCAGACAGGTCCAAGTCACGTCTGCTTCTTTCAGTTAGCTTGTTACTTGAAACACATCAACACTCTTTTGCAGACGTGCTTCCTATAGGAGATCCTATTCTGACCGAATGTCAAGAGAAAACTTTACAAACCAGATTAACTCTGCACATGTGGACACCTCAGATCTAGAAACCAATGATGTCAGACTTATTTATTTTTTTTAATCAAATTAATTCTATTGAATCAATACACTTCCATTCTCTGCCCTTACTTTAAGAGTCAGTCTTGACAATTATGAGTGGAAAGCTACAGGCAGCCTTAGATAAGGCCTTAGTTCTAGAGAAACCCTCATGCCCCATGAGCACTGATATTGAACTTTTAAAGTTTTAGCAATGCATACTGGGGAAGAGAATGGACCAGAAGTCCCCAATGTGAAACCCACATAAATGCAAGGAGAATGAAACAATAATCATCTACACTGAGAATGACATTGGGGTTTGGGCCTAATGCTGTGTCATTATCAGAGGCAGTTCTTTGCGGCTACATGGTGTAACATGGCCGAGAACAACTGTTATAAGCAGGCTGAAAGTTAAAGCTTCAGACGAATCACCCCATTTAATATCAACAGAAAGACAGCCGCACAGAGGCAAAGTGATAACAAATAAATGGCTTTGGTTAGCCGTGTTCTGTCGCTCAAACCTTGTGGCTTGAGATTTGGATGCTCTGTCCTCCTCTTTTGCTGGTCAAGGTCTGATGGCCAGCTCCATGATTGCCCGATTTTTATACTGTGGGGGCATAAGTTGGAGCTGAGTGTCTTCCTCTGGTTGCGCTTCGATACTAGTGGGGAAAGTGATGATACTGTTTAGCGTCAGTGCCCCCTGTCATCCAGGGTTGGAATTGCTTAACTTGTCAGAGCCAGGAAGGTAGTTCCTAGGCACATATGCATGACTTTGGCTGTCATGATGGGGTTCAGTCCAGTGGCCACTAGCATCATTGTACCCCTTGAGCTTGTACCCTCTGTCTCCTTCTCTTTTTTCAGAAATAAAGTCCCACCTAACCCAAGTGGAAGGTTTCAGCCACAACTTGTTGGTCCAGAACCTTTGTGCTGGCCTTCTCTAAATCTATCGGGGCCATGATTTCTCAGATGGACAATCAGATAACCTTGTAGTGAGTTACCTGCACACTGTGATCTCACGAGAGTGTAATCTTCTTATATCTCGGTCCCTCTCTGTTAGGAAAGATCTTTATACAGGCACATTCTGCCCTCTGTGGACACTGTCTATCCACAATGACATAAAGAGATGCCCAAAAATGAAAAATTGTAAATGTTTAGTATCCAATGTACCATTCAAGTCTCTCAAGAGCACTGGTTCTCAAACTGTGGCTTCTCAACATGAGGCCTGCAGAAGCTCCAGGATGCTGTTGGCACACAGTCACTAATTATTTGCATTGATAATTCCTCCTCACATTTGTAATTAGTGAATAATTAATAGTGCAGTATGCAGCATATAAAGCTTGTGATCAGTGTGTCTGTCATGTCAGTTTATTAAAACATATTAAGAAAAACATTTTTTAAGCAGGACTGATTCTAATTAAACTAAAGTTTCAAATGTGGCGGGTACAAATAATTTTAAATTGCACACAATTGTGAGTTTTTGTATAGAGTGCGCAGTGCTTGCTTAAATGTTTGCAAGTTGCTGTTTCATCCCCTCCCCAGCTGCTTATTGCTCAAGTGTGCCTTTTTCCTAATTTCAAATACAGTGAAAATGTCTCAAAGAAAGTGAAAATGCAATCAGTTTTCTATTTTATTCTTTTTATTCAAATTACAAATTATAGACAATCTTTAACAGTGTTCCACTTTTGGAATATTGAGTGCAAAAAAGGGTATTTGTTTTCTGTGTATTCAGTGCAGCAACCATTTTTAGAGTCAGCCAGTGTTTGTTAATTAAGAAATACGTTTGTGGTGAATTGAGTCTCACGAACCGTAATCTGCAATCACAGCTTCGCTGGGCCGTCACTCACCTGTCTCCTGACTAAAAGATTTAGACTCCTCTACAGTACACAGAATCAGAAAGCTCACTAATCTGTGCATTTTTTATTTACCAACAGTTCATTTTATTTACTAAGTGGTTCAAAGTAAATTATAGATGTTATTTTTAGTTATTAATAAGACAAACAGGATTGCAGTTGTTTTTTCTTACTAATAGACAAAATGTCTTTAAGGATTGTTATTGTTCAGCTCTCTCTTGCAATTGCATTTTTATGAATATTTCATATTATAATAATTTTGTATGAAATGTTGATGTCATTATTGTATGTGTATGCCTAACATTTAATTGCCTTTCCAAGGAAACATGTTGATTTCTTTATTGTGTGGCCTACTTACATTGCTGACAGCTACAGCAGTGGACCTCAGTAAAACAAAAATGAGGACCACTGCTTGAGAGAGTTAGCAATAATATTGTACAAGAGCAATGCATAATTATCTGTACTTTTGTGATAATTTTGTTTGTGTTGACTGTACAGCTTTCCTCATGCACATGTTAAAACATGGTGTGTCTGTAGTCACAGTGGTAACGTTTCAACTTTGATTAGTCAGCTTCTCTTATAATTCGAATTAGTAAACATGGCTGCTCCCCTCTCCATTTGCAGCAAAGATGTTCAGTGAGCAGTGATCCACTTTTTATGGGCTGAAATTCTCATCGGTTCATCAGAATCATGCTATGGGCTTACTCAATGTTGTCATCAGTAATGTCCCACTCCTTCTTCATGCTTAACAGTTGTCCGAACATTTTTGAACTGCTGTTCCGTATTGAGCATAAAGCATTTTAGGGAACACAGTTATAACAGCAATGTGCATAATTATTGATTTTTCCCTAGCATATCTCGTCCACCCACATGATGTCACACCAGCTTGAATGACTGAATCAGAGTATTTTACAGTATATAACATACCATTCTCAAACCCACTTAATCCAGTTTAGGGTCACAAAATCTAGACCCTTTTCTGGAAGTGTCCTTCACAAGCCACAAGTCAATTCTGTATGGGGCGCAAGTCCATCCCATCGCACAATCCCACACAATCTTATACTTACATTCACAAGTGTTCAGCTTAGTGCCGCAGACAAAGGGGACTAAGTAAGAAGTGACCACATAATCCCAAATTTTCAGAATGTATTTTAAGGTGGTCAGACAGTGCCAGCTGGGAATTCAGAAAGATTACCAAGAAACTTCCCATGCTAATTTGAAGCAGTCTGTGTAATTACTAAAGATCTCATACAAAAGTAAAGTACCAAAATTTAGATCTCACTTCCTCTTACTGTTAATTGGGTGCTACCTCAACTGACCAAATTTGCAATAATAGAAAAGCTCATGTCTTTACTATATTCTTTTCGATTGTACCAACTAGTTTCTAATTTTGACTCTGATCCTCCCTGATTTATAACACGCTATATTACCTGTATGAACTAAATAATAAGTGCTTTGGGTAGGTAAAACCATTGTTACAAAAAAATGAATAATTTAGAAAGATCTCCTTAAAGGCCAAGGTCAACTGTAAGGGAGCACTATGAACTAGTTGAGGACAACTAACTTAAGTGCATGCATGGTGTAAAAATACAACAACAACAATGTGGAGAGAACTTTGTTCAAAGCATCCAAGCTCTTGTGATAGTCTGAGCAGAAGACAATCAGATGCTGGAACAGTCCATGTCTCTCATTCTGTTAATGGTATATACATTGAAAATAATTTATGGTCCTTTATTATACTAATGAGTTTGAAGAATGCAACCACTGCAAATCATGTTATGTTATGCATGACAAATTGATGGCAGTAACCAGAAATGTTGTTTACATTATATACCTTTTAATCAGTCGAGTAATCGTCTCTGTATCCATAACCATCAAAATGCTGCGAAGTGGAATTATCCAAAATCAATAGTGATCATCCACAATGACTCATCTAGACATATCTTTAATTGGAACGCATCTTGAGTCAGGATGAGAGGAAACCTTAAAAAGTGCTTGAGAGTTTGGCGGGGTTCACGGATGAGAATTTCATTAAAACATGCATTGCCATGAATTCAGAGTATGCCCAGCTGAGAGCTAAGGTCACTATGCCATCAATGACTCAAACTTTCTTGCAAATGAAATGCTGTTCTCCCTTTATCTCTAATCATGTGTCCACTGATGCAGATAGCTTACAGATGTTAAAATCTAAAGAATAAAACTACTTTTATATGTGCTTCTTATTTATCTGCAATAGATGTGATTACATACTGTACATATACTGCAGATAGAGATGTAGACGAATATAGGCTTACAAATGTAATCGTACATCATTACGCAACAGATTAAACATTCAAACCAATATTTATTAATTACTTTATGCCAGTAAATGTCACTGTGATATGGTGTTTCGAATGTTCCAAAATATCTTATCTTTTTGTGAATCAGTTGTTTCTATGATTCGATCTCTCTAATGTTCCATTTCCACTATCACCATATTTAAAAAAAATATATAAACTAATTATTTTTTTCAGAATTCCTAGATTATATACAGTATTTTGTAACTGCAAAATGATTCAAAGACTCCAAAAAGTATGTGGTTTCTCTTATAAGCACATCATCAAAGATGACACATCAGGTCGATTTAAAATCCACCTCATCTGGGGCCTCATGTATAAACGGTGCGTATGCACAGAAATGTTGTGTAAGAACTTTTCCACGTTCAAATTGTGATGTATAAAACCTACACTTGGCGTCAAACCACGCACTTTTCCACGGTACCTCATACCTTGTCGTACGCAAGTTCTCCGCTCGGTTTTGCAGACTGGCAGCACCCAGCGTCAAAGCAATGCTACTGTTCCTGTGTTGTTACTCCTTATTTTCCTGATGCGGCTTTATAAATACACTGAAACTAACCGCATATTGTTTATTAGTGTAATGCATCTGATTGTAATTAACTTGTAACAATATAATGGTCCAGGGTATAGCCATAGTATTCCAAATACCATAACTGCTTTAGCGTTGTTACTCTCACTGCACCTTCTTCTTCTTCTTTCAGCGCCTCCCATTAGGAGTTGACACAGCGGATCATCTTTTTTCATATTACTCTCACTGCACCACTCGGAGTATTGTTATCACTGTATCTGAGTGTGAATCACAGCAGCAGCTGATCGGAAAGAGAATTATCGGTATACAGCATCAAGCACACGCTTCCTCAGCCACTGCAAAATGTTACAAAGCCTTTCTTGTATGGACCTCGCGGTTCAGAAACAGTTTCATCCCAAGAACTATAAACGCACTCAATCAACTGCTCCTTGTAGAACTGTTTGTACTTATAAGTACAATTACCTCACTGTAAACTTGCACTGCAGTTATAATATTACATCTGAGACACTTTAAAAAGTGCATATTTACATATGATGATGATATTTTTAAGATGAAATGCAGCAAAATATGTTTATTATATTATACAGGTAAAACTTTAACTACATTTAAATAGTCTATATTCTTCACTGGGACTGGGGTGAAGGATAGAATAGTTAAACATGTACTACGAAGATAGTTCAATGCTCCTTAAACATTTTGAAGAATCGGCGCTCTAAGCTTACAGATGGCTTAACTTCTATTACAGAGCTGATTGTGTGGCGATCGGATACTTGGAGAAAGAATAGCAAGGACTGCAGGGGTGGCCACGCCAATATATATTGAATATAAAACAGAAAGAGAAAATAACGACACAGCTAAAAAGGCAGCGGAAAATTTCGACAAAAGTTAAACGCTTATGTCATGAGCACAAGGCGGCTATGCAGTGTCCGCAACAGACGTGGCCATCCACTGTGCATTAGATACCATATTGACATTGGCGGGCGAAGGAGCCACCGATTCTTCCTCTGCCCAGGGCCGCCACAAGCCTAGAGCCGCCCATGAGTACTGCTGCAATAAATTATTTTTGTTTAATAACGTGATTTAACTCCTGTCATCATGAAAATGATATCATATATACATCTCAGTATTTTACTTATTCAGAGAACTGTAATATCATGAATGTAATGGATTCTGTGTCCAGTCGGAGGAAGAGAGTCGGTTTAAGAAGCAAGTAGTGATTCACACACATAGAGCACATAGAAGATCACATACAAAACAAAGTATTTAACGTGCTACGTTAATTACGATGTGATTTGAGAAACTGGTTAATTAAACGATTTTAAGATGACGTTTTTGATGTTCTACTTTAATGACAAAATAAACTACATGATTAAAGTAGAAATTTCGAGATTGAAGTTGACATTTCATGCTTTTTTCCCCACTATGTGCCTTTTTTTTTCTGTACCCTAATAAGCTTTCATATGACACTCAGATGGTGGGCTACGACTCGCCTTTTCACGGCGACTTTGATATCTGAGCTTTCAAGTTTCTCCAACATGCTATGTCACTCGATCAACTTCCTTTTGTTGATTATACCACGGTTTAATTAAACAATAGTATGTTTTTCCTTTGCCTCCACTTGGTATTCGCTGAAATTCTTATATTTTCCCCTGTGCTTTTCCCATTGTCTTTTCACAGAAGGCTGAGCTTAAGGGCGATTTATATTGATTTGCATATTCAAAAAGGTGTAATTCTGGGAGGAGTTGGGGCGTTATATAAGGTGCGTGCACGAGTGTTACTTTTCACGTTGACCGGGATTTATGTAGCGGAAGAATATGTAAGTTGGAGCACTCACAGATTCCTGCATCTGGATTTTTCTGTGCGTAAGCACATTTCGGCTTTTGTGCTTACGTCATGTTATAGTGCGAATTTTATGCACGGCGTTATGCATGAGGCCCTGGTCTCCGGACCGAAAAAGACTATCTACACAGGAAGTCCAAATCAGCTGACCATCCCATGTTCAAAGAAGAAAAACTAACTCACCCTCAAGAACGTTTTTTTTCTTCAAGTCATTATAAAATAATTGCTCCTTCCATTTTTTTGCTATGGTGATGAGATCAAAAGCAATCAAGCAAATCAAGCAACGTTCAGGTTCTGATTTTATGATGTTGAAAACGGTGAGAAAAGTGGATTTGTGAGTGTGTGTATTGGTGGAAAATTTAAATGCATTTTCTCATCTTAAATTACAATTTTCATCAGAAAAATTTGCTGTTCTTTTGTGTTTTATAGAGCTACTGAATGACTAGATCTTAGAAAAGATATAAAAAATTAGAATGTTCCATTTCTGAGATTTCTATCCTGAATGCAGAGACCTATTTGCAATGATAAATTCTGAAAAAATTTACCTAACTTTTTCAAACAAGATGCATAGTCCAGTTTAGTCCAGTCCTTACCCCATATCCTTATAAATTAGTCTGACCTATGACCTATGCAAATCAAAAAGTTCCCAGAATTGTAATATAGCAGGAGAGAGAGAGATCAGAATACACTCACATTGTTGTGGAGGGGAGCGCAGCACATCTGTAGACCAGTTACAACAAGTCTGGATTGGTTTCAAAATCAGGTTGGGGAAATCAGCTTCAGATATGCTAGCGGCACAGCAGCACTTAGCATACGAGTCCTCAGTTTGCATATGAACTTGATGTTAGCACGGTGTTCAAACTGTGACATTGTGCTGAATGACAATGCACACATCTAACTCAAACTGTAATTAAAACAATAGTACACACTGAAATCAATCCAGACCTGCTGTAACTGGTCTACAGATGTGCTGCGCACCCCTCCACAACAATGTGAGTGTATTCTGATCTCTCACTCTCCCGTTATATCACAATTTCTTGAACTTTTAGACTGTCCCATCGTATTAAAGAGCGTAGTACAATTGGTTGTATTGTTTTGTAAAATCTTCCGTTGAGTGATTTTCTGTGGTTTCAGGACTCACCCTTTCTTCTTTTCCACAGACTGTAATTAAAATTGTTAGGATAGGATGGGCAGGTAGAATTGTCACATGCTGAACACCATTTATTTAATTTAAGATATAAACCGTGAAAGCTGAGGTAGTGGTTAGCAGTGTTTTGGGTTTGAACCCTGGCCTGGTCACCATCGTTGACAAATTTGCTTATTTTTTTCATTGAAGTTTGGCTCGCAAAATGCCAAAAACGTGGAAACATGGTAAACTGCTGTCTCTGTTTATGTTTATTGGATTTATAGACTGGTACCCTATCCGGGACTGATTCCTGTCTTGTACCTAATGCTAACAGTATAGACTTCCTCCTCTAAGGCCTTGAAATGGGCTATACAAGTTCATTAATACTTGTATGGATGGATATATAAATCACCAATCTAATTCTACTAGCCCCTAGTGTAAAGAACAATCAATGAACATTAAATAAATAACTAGCAGGAGTCATATGGAATTGCTACTCTGTGCAGCCTTATTGCTTGTTTGAGCTATCCACAAAACCCTCCCCAGAATACTTATTTTTAAGATGTGAGTCTATTTGATTTGTGTCTCAGTTTGGTACAAATACTAATTAAGACCCTCTCCTGATCCAACCTTTCTCTGTCAGACACATTTAAATGTTTCTAATTGAGTGGTTATGTGCATCCTTGAGGTTCTGCCTTTCCTGTGTTTGTAAGAATTTGCTGCTGATAGTTGTGCAATCAAATTAATTTGAAAAGGATTTTAAAGCAGAGGTGCCTGGCAATCAAATTTCATAGAAAAAAATTAAAAAGTTAGTTTGTTAAAATACACCCTTTTTCTGCCAAGGGGTACTAAAGCAGGTGAAAAAGTATTGAAGGCAAGAAATGAAAAAATTATATTGATGAATTAAGTGATGATGGGTTGAAAATCATACTAGCAATATAGAATGGATTTAGAAAGTATTCATCCCTCTTCACTTTCTACACATTTTGATGTGTTGCAGTATTGTGCCAAAAACATTTAAATTCACCCCCATGGTATTAACACTCAATACCCCAGAATGACAAAGCAAAAGACAAAGGATTTTAGAAATAGTTGCAGATTTTTTTAATGTTGAATACACAGTTATAGGATGCACTCTTGAACCCCTGGGCCCTCCTAGCAAAGTAGGGAATTTAAAAGAAACTGAGTGCTATTATGAACAATGCTGCACATCCTCTCTCTGACACACTAACCCTGATGACTTTGAGGTTCTTTTAGGTTTGCTACCATGGCTTACGTTTTTCCTAATGGTGCTTCCTCCTGTAGCTAATATGGAGTGATGGTGATTGATAAGGCATTAAGATGGGCCTGCAAGTTTGTTTTTTTTGGACAAATCCTGTTAATCCAAGCACTACTGGCACAATCTCAGTAGTTTTATTCCACATCTGGCTCATGTCAAATTGCAGTTCTTGATATTTGGTTGTTTTTTGTCTTTCCATTTTGAGTATGGAGTAATCACTTGGGACTGAAATGTCAATGATTCATGCTTCATCAGACTGTTTTTCTTTGACAACTATGTCTGGTTTCCTGGCATCTGTCTTTCTGTCTGTTATGTTATTAAAGCCACGGGACAACGACTTGTCTTTGAACCTCCACTTTATTAAGTGCGCACACACCTTCTTTTTACACTCCGTATCCCTGTGCACTACCCAGGACTGTCCGGTCCACAACAACACATTACCGGAACCTTTGTTGCTATAAGGCATAACATCACATCTTCCCCCCTTTAAAAGATAATGACTTTCCCTTGCAATCTTATGTTGTATCAGTTTGTTCTATTACCCAAAAGAACATCTTCATAATAACATCACAACCCAACCATCACAGAACTTTCACAATCTTGAATCAACTTTTTTTTTTTTTTTATATATATATATATATATATATATATATATCAGTCAACAGACTTCAATTAATCTTTCAGGAGGTCTAACAGTGCGTTTTGGTCTGCAATACTTCTCAGGTAAAACAGTAACTTGTTTTGTTAGATCAGAGTTAATGTGATCCACAGAACCTTTGTCAACTTGTTGACTTGCGGAAATGTCAGAATCATCTGATCGCGACTCTGTTTCTTGAACAGTCACTTGTTGTCTTAAGTCCCTCTGTTCCTTCTTAGAATTGCACCCGCTCGGTCTGAATCTCATATGAGCGTGGTATACTTCTCTTTCAACACAACCTTGTTGCATCCATGTTCCTGATGCATGGTTCAGGATTCGAACTCTATCACCAGGCTTGAGTTTTCGCAGGATCTTTGCTTTCTTGTCATAGTTTCCTTTTTGTTTGTTTTTAAGTTGTTGTTTTTCCTGTTTAACTTTGTTCGCCCCAGCAGGTGTCAACAGGTCCTGGTGAATGAGTAAGTTAGTGCGTATCCTTCGACCCATCAGCATTTGGGCTGGGGACAACCCATTTTGAAGAGGAGCACTCCTGTAAATCATTAGACTCTTGTGGAAGTCGGTCTTTCCATCGTGACTCTTCTTCATGAGAGCTTTCACAATCTTTACAGAACTCTCCGCTAGCCCGTTGGACCTAGGGTAGTTTGGGCTTGATGTGGTGTGTTGAAATCCCCACTCTGCAGCGAAGACATCAAACTCCCTACTGCAAAACTGCGGCCCATTATCAGAGAACACTTCACAGGGAACTCCATGTCTTGCAAAGACTGTCTTCAGAAAAGCAATGACAGCTTGGCTGGATGTCGCCTGAAGTGTTGCAACTTCTGGATAGTTTGAGAAATAATCAGTAACTACAATGTGGCTCTTACCATTGCAGTCAAACAGGTCTACCCCAACCTTTTGATATGGATAATCGGGCACTGGATGAGACATGAGTGGCTCTGCTTGTTGCCTGGGTCTGTATGTAAGGCATATTTCACATGAAGCTGTAAGCTGACTGATGTCGTGATTTATCCTTGGCCAATACATTACCTCACGGGCCCTGCGCTTACATTTCTCCTCTCCCAGATGCCCCTCATGAACCTTGTGCAGCATCTCCTTGCGCATTGACACTGGGATGACAAACTTGTTCCCTTGAAGATGATGTCATCTACTACTGAAAGCTCCGCTCTGCATGACCAGTAATCTTGAATTTGCTTTGGACAGTCACTTTTCTTTCCTGGCCAGCCTTCTAATATGGTCTCTCTAAGTTGTGTCAATGTTCCATCCATATCGGTTGACTTTCTGATTTGTTCAGTTTTCTCTGAGGACACTGGAAGAGAGGTTACAATCATGTCGACATACGCTTGTATGTCCGCACCTTTCTCACTGGTAAGGCTCTCATGCCTGTCGACAGCCCGAGAAAGTGTATCAGCTGCAACATGAATTTTCCTGGTGTATAGATCATGTTGACGTCATATTTTTGGAGTCTGATGAGCATTCGTTGGATTCTCATAGGACAGTCATTTAAAGCCTTAGACATTATTGACACCAATGGCTTATGATCCGTTTCCACTTCAAAGGACTGGCCATAGACATACTGGTGGAACCTTTCACAGGCATACGTAGAAGCTAAAAGTTCCTTCTCGATTTGTGCATAGTTGGTTTCTGCACTCGTCAAGGCCCTTGATGCATAGGCTACCGGCTGCCAGCTCTCAGCATGTTGCTGCAAAAGCACAGCACCTAGGCCATATTGTGAGGCATCTGCTGAGATTCGTGTCCTCTTGTGCGGGTCATAGTATCGGGCACTGGCTCCTCTGTGATGATGCGCTTCAATTTTGAAAGCACATCTCCTGCTCGTGAGCCCACATCCATTCATTCTTTTGCTCGAGGAGACATCTGAGTGGAGCTGAATGCGTTGACAGCTGGGGAATGAATTTGGCCAGGTATGTGACCATTCCGAGGAATCTCCTGACTTCCTCTTTATTTTGAGGCCGTTCCATGTTGACTATTGCTGAAGTTTTTCTTGGGTCTGGCCTGACCCCATCCTCAGACAAAACATCTCCCACGAAAGTTAAGCTCTTGACTGCAAACTCACATTTCTCCTTGTTTAATTTTAGGTTCGACTGTCTTATTAGCTCCAGGACCTGCCTCAATCTTGCATCATGCTCCTGGCGGTCGGAACCCCACACAATTATGTCATCCATCATCGTCTCTACCCCGGTAGGTGTTCAAAAATCATGTGGATTGTTTTGTGGTATACTTCAGGTGCTGATAGAATACCATAAGGTAGACGGAGAAAACGATATCTGCCTTCTGGCGTATTGAAGGTACACAGTTTAGAACTTGCTTCATCAAGTTTCAATTGCCAGAATCCAGACGACGCATCAAGCTTACTGAACCACTTTGCTCCAGCGAACTGAGACATAATCTCTTCTCTAGTTGGTAGTTTAAAATGTTCACGTTTTATGGCCCTGTTGAGATCTCTTGGATCAAGACATATTCTCAAAGAGCCATTCTTCTTGAGCACAATGACTAGTGAACTCACCCAGTCTGTTGGTTCATCGATTTTCTTAATGACATCCAGCTTCTCCATGCGAGCTAATTCCTCTTTGAGCTTTTCTCGTAATGCAAATGGAACTTTTCTGCATGCGTGCACTACAGGAGTCACAGCGCCATCTGTATTTATTCTGTGTTCCCCAGGCAGACATCCGAGTCCTTTAAAAACATCCTTATACTCCTCCATAAATGAAGTTTCATCTGTTTTGCATTGTGATGTCACTACAAACACTCTCCTCAACAAGTCCAGTTTTTCACATGTGCTCAGTCCCAGAATTGGCTGAACGCTGTTTTCCACAATCAGCATTTGTGTCTTTAGCAGCTGTCCTTTATGTTTCAGTGTCACTAGGCAGATTCCTTTGACAGGGACATCCTCACCTGTGTATCCTGTTACTTTTATTTTTGTTGAATGTATTTTGTTTTTAACTTTGAGGGTTTCGTAGTCATTCATAGACAACAGGTTAACTTGTGCACCTGTATCTAATTTGAATGGAATTATTGTCTCATTTACTGTCAGTGGTACAATCCATTCAGCTTTTTCTGTCATGTTTGTTTGAACAGAATCTACAAAGAATTCCTCTGGCTGTTCTTCAACTGTGTGTACTTTTTTCTCTGTACCATCAGTTTTACAACACTTTGCAAAATGATTATTCTTCCCGCAACGATTACAAGTTTTTCCATATGCAGGACAAGATCTTGGTATATGTATCCCTCCACATCTACCACACCTGCTTTTTGTGATTTTCTCTCTCTGGTGTCTTTGTTTTGTAAGTTGTTTTTTGTGCTGCTCCTCACTTTTTACTGCGTGTACTGTAGCAGTATCCCTTTGCAGTTCTTTGGCTTGTGCGCGAGTTATTTCAGCAGCTCTACACATATTGACAGCTTTCTCTAATGTCAAAGCTGGTTCACGTAGCAGTCTTTCCCTGAGACCATTATCGGGAATCCCACAGACTATTCTGTCTCTCACTAGTGAATCTCTTAAATCTCCGAAGTCACAAGTCTTACTCAGTGTGTGCAGTTCAGCAAGATACTGGTCAAAAGCCATCCCTTGTCTCTGATCAGCGGAGAAAAATTTGTATCTCTCAAACGTGACATTCTTGCTTGGCACAAAGTATTCTTCAAACTTTGTCATGAGAGCAGTCAGTGTTAAATTTGCCTCGTCAAGTTGAAAACTATTATATATATCCAGTGCATCCTCACCTATTACGTGTAGAAAGATTGATGCTTTCAACTTCTCATCATCTCCACCCGCGCCACTGGCAGCAAGATAAATGTTGAATCTCTGCTTGAAACGTTTCCAGTTATCAGCAAGATTACCGACGAGCTGCATAGGCGATGGTGGATTTAACTTCTCCATGACGGGAAAACACTCAGAGTTCTCTTACTTTGTTTCAACGATGTCTTTTCGTCCTGCCTTCGAAAATATTTCAGTGCCGCTTTTTTTTTAGCACTCGGCTCGTGGGCTCGTTTCTGACGCTCCTCCCTCGGCCGCTCTCCGTGCAGGTATCGCTCACCGTGGGTCTCGTCTCACTGGCGTTTTACTCATCCACTCTCCGGTGTCCGCCAGTCCCTATTTCTGACACCATGTTATGTTATTAAAGCCACGGGACAACGACTTGTCTTTGAACCTCCACTTTATTAAGTGCGCACACACCTTCTTTTTACACTCCGTATCCCTGTGCACTACCCAGGACTGTCCGGTCCACAACAACACATTACCGGAACCTTTGTTGCTATAAGGCATAACATCACACTGTCCAATGGTATTGGTATGTTCCAAGTGACTAGCACCTCCTCAGTTTCGGTTATTTGTTCTGTTGTGGTCCCGATGCATCCGTGGCACTAGTACGTTGTATTTTTTTTGCATATTTTTCCAGTGCAGTAGTCTGACAACTTTATTGTGTTTTTGTGTGTCTAAGCTCTCAGCCATCATCAACCTTCTAAGCCAGGGGTGGCCAAATCCAATCCTATAAGGCCGTAATGGCTACAAGTTTTTGTTCCAGTCCAGCAAGTTAATTAGAAGCTAATCCTCACCAATAACAGATCTTATTTAATTTCATAGCTAGTTGATGTTTTAACTCTACCATGTCAGTTCATTCATAGATTTTTTCCTTTCTAATAAAACTTGTACTATCCATGTGATTTGAAGCCTAAAACAGATGAGTAATTTTTAGCTCTTTACTTTCTCTTCAGTTTCCATCTGAGTACTTAATTAAAACAAATAGTGAATGATGAATACACATGGATGGAAATGGAGACAAGTAAGATGTAGAACTGCTGGTTTCTTTGTCATTTGCATCTTACTGCTAAATAAGGAGCAGTTTAAACAATGAATACAGCTGTTTAAGACTAAAATAAGCAATTAAAGGTTCAAAATCTTAATAAGTGAGACAACTAAAATGAGTTAGAAAAATGTCACCTGTGGAATAAAGTGCTGCATCAGCAATGAATGATTTCTCATGAAGCAACTGGGTTGGAACAAAACAATCAAGCCACTGAGGCCCTCCAGTACTAGCATAGTTCAGCCCTGATTTAAATGGTCTGAGTCTTAAATAGCAAATAAATTAAATGAAGTTAATGAGTGGAAAAAAACTAGTCACCAATTAAGAAAATAGTGAAAATGAAAGCTTGTAGCCACTGTGTCTGTCCAGGATTGGAGTTGGCCATCCCCTTAGCCGTGTTTTATCTTCATCTATGTGGGACTAGAGCAGGAGGCCTGCATATTTTCCATTATACAGTAACTGTGGTCTTTCCAATTGCTCTTCTTCTTCTGTTGGTCAATCCTTTTCTTTTCTTGCACTGGTGTTGCTTGCGCACAAGGTGGGGGGCGTCTCTGTAATGCCCTCGTTTCTTTGAAATGTATGGCGAAGCTGAATAATTTTCTGTCTTTATAGTCATTCTGGTGTGTGTTCATATCAAAGTGTGTGTGAGTGTTTATTTATTTATTTACTTATGTACTGTCATAGATGTCTGGGGACCTTGCCCCATCGGGATGCCTGGAGATGAAAAGGACCGGGAGAGGGGCTATATCTCCCCTGGAATGCAAGAGGGCAACCTCCCCCGATTGTATGGGGGCCACAGAGCATGGAAGCTCAACCTTATGGGAGGACGTGGCCACCACCAGGGATGCTGCCAGAAGAGGAGCTTGATGCCTATGCACACCCGGAAGTACTGCCAGTTGTTAATTGGGGAACACCAGGAGTACTTCCGGGTGCGCTATAAAAGCGGCTGCCTCACTCCTTTCCAGGAGCCAGAGTCGGGTGGAAGAGGACAGAGCTTGCGTATGAGGAGTGGAGGAGGCAGAAGAGAGAGGGAAAAAGAGCACTGTTGCTGCTAATTGTGCACTGTGGGTTGTTGTGCTCAAAATAAATGTGTGTGTTTTGGATCATTTGGAGTCCATGTCTGTCTGTGTCCGGGTTCAAGGTTTACACTGCCTATTCGTGTATTTAAAAAGGTTCTGTAAAAAGTTAAATTTCCCCCTTGGGACAAATAAAGTACTAAGGCACCTGAAGAAATCACCTAAACACAAAAGGCCAGGACATGCAAGTATACCATCGTGGAGCTGGGATTTGAACCTTTAAAAGGTACCCCTATTACCATCATCTGCGGTGGGTTGGCACCCTGCCTGGGATTGGTTCCTGCCTTGTGCCCTTTGTTGGCTGGGATTGGCTCCAACAGATCCCCGTGACCCAGTGTTTGGATTCAGTGGGTTGGAAAATGGATGGTTGGATATTACCATCATTAAACCTGATTAAAAATCAATAACACAACTTGAAGAAGTGAAAATCTATCTATCTATCTATCTATCTATCTATCTATCTATCTATCTATCTATCTATCTATCTATCTATCTATCTATCACATATTGACTTTCATCCATCTATCTATCTATCCTCTTAGAATTAATAAATTTATCTAATCTAGTCTAGGAACAGGCAGGCTGAAAATAGCTGGATATATCCAAAAATGCTTTCAATTGAATTGATGGTCCTGTTTTTTTTTTTCAGAATTACAAATTTGAAATATTTGTGCAATATTTTTAATCATATTTCCAGCAAATATTTAAAGGGTTCTTTCCAGCAAAAAAAAAGGGAAATTGTATTTATTAAAATCATTAGGATTCTGATATTTTAGTGCTTTAATAAAGATTCATAATTTGTATACTGTCATGTGACTATGCCACAGAATTGTGCATAAACCAGACATACCACTCAGATTAGTCAAATTGTATTTAGAGTGGCTAAAAATGTATAAATCCATTAAAAACTCAATGTTAAAATTTTAACCTCACTGCATTATTTATTCTTACATTATTATTTACAGAAACAAATGCCCAGTGCCAATTATTGGAATTATTGGATACTGAAAATTTGCAAATTAACAATAATTAAACACTGGCCTGAAGTCTATTAGATAGCTAATAAAGCAGGATAAATATAGCAATGGCTGGAATAAAAATTGCAAATTTGTAGAATCACACTTTCATAAGGCATATGTACATGCAGTGCAAACTTTATTCTCCTGATACATGATACACAGGAATTCAGTTTTGCATATAATATGAGTGCTGGCAGCATAGAATTTTCAAATAAACCGTAAATATCATTTTAACATTTCCAATTATGTTTCATTTTGTTTGGTTATATACAGGTATTTGATATATTGGTACCAGTTCCAGCTAATTCTGTTAAAGTTGGACATTCTCTCCATTTACATAAATGCATTCTTGTTGCTTCATTTCTTTAATTTGTATGAAATGGTCATGTCAGATTTCAAGATTTATCAGTATGAGGAAATAAAATGAACGGTTCTTACCCAAAACTATTGCCCATATCCTTCATGTCTGTAAAAATGCAGTTCCTACTTGTCACTTTCACTTGCATATCATTCTAACCCCACTTTCTGTCCTTCCTATGCATTTCCCCAAGTTCTAATGTTGCTTTCTTCAGACACATTCACTCTGGTTCAATCCTACTGCCTTCTGCCAAACCGATCTACCCATCTATCAGTATTTATTTAATTGTTACAATGAAATTAAAGGTAATCAAGTGGTCTTTACCTGATTTCTTTTAAATAATGTCATACTTAAAACTATACATTTTAATTATCTTGTATATTAAAGAGGCAATCTATCATTTGTGTCTTCAAATAAAAACATCAATTCAGTGGTTATATTTATTTACAAAATAATTTAACAAAATACATCATAGTTGATATTTCTGTGTGTTTCCCACAGCAGTCAGGCGTTTTCTTTGGGATCACTAAAGGCGCTTGTGTGCATTACAGTCACATTAAAACTTCCAGAGAGATCGAATGAGCTACTGGTAAGCCACTTTGAGGATTTTAGATAAGTTATAGCATTTTTTGCAGCATTTCTCTGCTTTGGTATATTATTAAAATTAATTAAAGGCAGGTTGTCACTGCAATAATAATTTACCCTTTTCAAATGGCAATAAAACTGAAAATTAGTTTTTGGTTGAAAGAGAAAATATTGAATATTGGCACCGTAACCAAAACAGTGGTTGATTTTTGGCAGGTCAGATCCTCAAGATAAATTGAAAATACATTTTTTTTCTGAACAGGACAAGCAGAATTTCTAATTTAGGGATAATAAAATTTACCTTGAACATGACCTTGAACTAGAAGATTTCTCTCTAAGCAGCATGACATTTTGAATTTAGATGCACATCTCTAAGTAGAGCGCTGTCTTTTGTTCTTGAACAGATCTCTCAGATTAAGTGCTCCTTTCTAAATAACATATCATTTTCGATTTAGCTGCAACTTCTGTAAACAGAATGCATACTTTTGTGTTTGAATGTATCATTTGAAAACAGCACACTCTTTTAGAGAACTTTTTTTTCTTTTCAAAGTCCATGGTTTACTTTGGAGTAGACATACGTTTTTAAGGTTATTTTTTTGCATTCACTTCATTTGCAAGTGCTCTGCTTCACATAATATGGAATGTAAATGCAAATGTGAAGAAAAGATCAAATCTACTACTTTCAGTTAGCATCAGGAATTGCAGAAAATCTTCTGTTAACTTGATTCATGAATTACATTAAAATGTAGCACTTATACAATCGTAAATTTCTTTAGGTTTTAGATCTTCCTCTTAATCCATAATCATCCTCACACCTAACCATCTTTAAGAAAAGTTATGCAAGGAATTTGCTCTCCTGTACCTTTGCAAATTTAGACTCCACAATCAAAGTTTCTCATATTTCATGACGGTTATAATTTATACACATTTTTTGTCTTTCACCGTCACCTTTTTTTAACAGTAACACACCCTCTGTGTTGCATTTGCAAAATTCAGATTAGCTGGCTGCTCATTTATAAAGCAGTTTTTCCCAAAAGTGGAAAATGATATGCTAAAAATATTCCTGTGGAGTCAAGCTCATTCATATTCTTCTTAACAAACTCTTCTTTAAGCAAATTTTCATCATTGGTTTCACTTTACTGATTCTATTTACACTTTATTATGTATTGTGGGATTCTTATTTGGTAACACAATTGGTAATTTCCATAACTGCTGCTTTGTTCTGACTCCTTTCACTGCTATCTGAGTGTAAAGCTCTGAAGGTAAATACTTTTATAATTAAATCAAACTTTATTTTACGTAATCACACTTGATTGCTGACTATCCGTTTATGTTATTCAAAAGATGCCATAATAAAAGATTTGTAGGTTATTGAGGTATGTTTCCCAGCACTTCATTTATTTTCAACAATTAAGGCAATGTTACAGAATAAAAGTATTATTACAAGCTCACAATCTTTCCATTCCTCTTTTCTCAATCGCAGTTTAATTCAAATTTGTACAATAGTGGGATCCTGGAACTTATACCCACACCACTGGAGACAAGGCAGGAAGCAAATATAATAAAAAATATTGCAAACCAAAATGTTGTGTTATTTGGAAACCTTTCTACTTCCAAGCAGACATTACTGACCTGCTACGTAGCACAATGCCATTCTAACGGTTAAATGCATGTTAATTATGGCATTATAATAACTTGAAATCACCTGCAATCCTTTCCCCTCCTCTATAAAAGAGAATATTTATTTATTAAGATATCTGGTATCCTATCATGAAAAAGAAACATTAAATATAGTCCCTTTCATCTGATTATCTTTAAAAATTGCATATATTATGATTTTTTTTAGTGTGATTGATTTACTGGTACTACTAAGGAATAATAATTTATATACAAATACTTGATATACAAATAAGAAAAATAATGGGAAATCACATGAGATTACTGGACAGTATAAAGCTGGTTAATCTACAAAGCTGATGTCACATCCTTCCATCCATCCATCCATTATCCAAACCGCTATATCCTAACTACAGGGTCAAAGGGGTCTGCTGGAGCCAATCCCAGCCAACACTGGGCACAAGGCAGGAAACAAACCTTGGGCAGGGCACGCACACACACACTCACACACAGACACAATGAAAATTTCTAAAAGGGTTATAAAGAGAAGACTTCAGGAAGAGACCACCAAAGAGCAGGAGCAGTTTGGTTTTATGCCAAGGAAAGGAACAACTGATGCAGGTTTTGCATTGAGAGAGCATTGAGAAAGCATCAAGAAGTTAAAGGTTTACTTATGGTGTTTAATGATCTGGAGTAAGCCTCTGATAGAGTGCCACATAAAGAGGTCTAGAGGTACATAAGAGAGAAAAGAGTCCTAAAGATGTATGTGAGGATTGTCCCAGACATGTATGAGGGAGTGAGGACTCGTTAATGAAGATCCAGAAGTAGATCTACTCTAAGTCCTTACCTCTTTGATCAGGTTATGGATATGTTGAATCATGGGATAAAATCCTCCTGGCGCATGCTTTTTGCTGATGACACTGTGTTCTGTAGCACCAGAAAAGAGGAAGTGGAGAGGAAGAATGGAGAAGAGCTTTGGAAGATAGCAGGTTGAAGATAAATCGGAAGAAGACAGAATATATGAGGTTTAATGATGAGGATTTAGAAGTTAGCCTGCAGGGACATTTAAATATCTAAGATCAGTGTCATCTCAAGATGGAAAACTAGATGCAGGGATAGCCCATAGAGTGCAGTGTGGATGGAACAAATGGAAGGAGTTATCTGGAGTATTGTGTGATTGAAGAATTAAACCGAAGGTTACAGATAAGGTTTTTAAGAAAGTGTTGAGACCAGCAATGGTGTATGGAGATGAAATATGGGCAGTAAAGGGAGTACAGGAGAAGTTGTATGTGGCAGAAATAAGAATGTTGAGATGGATGTGTGGGGTTACACAATGAAAAAAATGAAACTATCAGAGGTACAATAAAAGTGGGAAAGATATCTAAGAAAGTACAGGAAAGTAGGCTGAAGTGGGCATGTGGTGAGGAGAGCCAATGAATATGTGGGCAAAAGAGGGACGGGAATAGAAATACAGGGAAGAGAAATTGAGCCAATGCGGAGGTGGATAGATGAAGTAAAAGAAGATCTACAGGAAAAGGGCTTGACTGGCAAGGAGGTGCAGAACTGAGCTGTTTGGAGAAGGTTATTCCCGTCTGCAACTCTGCAATAAATCAACTGCACAACTGTCTTTTTGAACTAAGATCCTGGATGGCTAATAATTTTCTTGATGTGAATATTATAGTGGGTCCATCAGCTAAAGCCCATATTGGCTTGGACTTCTCGGCTCTTTCTCTGTCTTTTGCAAACTTCAAGTCCGCAATCTTGGTGTTATTTTTGACAGTAACCTCTCTTTTGAGAAACAGATTAATTCTGTAGTCAAGAGTTGCTTTTTCCAGCTTCATCTTTTAGGTAAGATCAAGCCGTTTTTATCTTCTAGGGATCTTGAGAAAACTACTCATGCTTTTATCTTTTCTTGCTTTGATTACCGCAACTCGTTGTATTCTGGGATTAGCAAATCCCTGATACGCAGGTTACAGTTGGTCCAGAATGCTGCCGCTCACTTTCTGGTTGGGGCAAGAAAGTCTGATTCTGTTTCTTCAATATTAGCTTCTTTACACTGGCTGCCTGTCAGTTTTCGAATTGATTTTAAAATCTTGTTGCTAGTTTTTAAATCTTTACATGGGCTTGCTCCTGCCTATTTATCTGAATTGTGTGCTTTACACCAGCCATCTAGAGTGCGTGGATCTTCTGGTCAGTTGTCTCTTGTTGTCCCTCGTACCAAGTGTAAAACTAAGGGGGACAGGGCTTTTGCAGCTGCTGCTCCTCGCCTGTGGAACTCTTTACTTCATTACATAAAGGAGTCGTCTGCAATTGAACTGTTCAAAACGAGATTAAAGACTCATTTCTATTCACTTGCTGATGGTTTCCTCATTGTGATTATGTAACATTATTTCTATTTATTTTTTATTTTATTTATGTTCATATATTTTATTTCTATTTATGTTATTTATGTTAATTGTATGTTTTTTTCTTCTTTTATTGTAAAGCACTGTAGACCACAGCATTCCTATTTTGTTTTATAAATAAATTGACATTGACATTGACATCAACCCCACATAGAATTTGGAAAAGAGGAAGAAGTAGAAGAATCCTGTCTATAAAAATCTAAAGGTAGTGTCTGTCTGTCATGCACTTACTGGTGAACCACTAGGCCCACAACCTTGATCTTGGTCTCATGAGGGGCAGGTGACAACTCACGGTGTGCATGTGCTCAAAAGTTTGGTCCAATTGACATGTCACAATGTGGGTGCACAGCCTATATGTTCACATTGCCCTGAAGGACAGTTTTACCAATTCACAGTTCTCAAAATGTCAGAAAAGGAAAGAGCCCTACTGTGACCTGAAAATGCAAAGAAAAGAAGAAGGCGTAACTGAATGTATGGATGGTTGAGGTGTGGATAATATTGGTCTGTCTATTTTACAGAGAAATTTAGAAGCACTTAGTCCATGTAATTTACTGTTGTGTGTGTTTATTTTGGGTTCTTCCACTAAAGGTCTTCTAAAATGTTTTTGTCATTGGCCATTTGGTTGTATGAATGTTGTTTTATGATGTTTACATTTATGAAATCTAAAATGGGAAAATGAGCATGATAACAGCAATACCCAATGTACAATATACTGCAATCAATGCACAGTTACATTTTATAGTGACATCAGAAAATCTGCTTGTGAGACTGCACACACAACAATATAACTGACTGAAATTTCTGACATGACAAAAATTCTTCCAATTGTATGACAGCCCAATCATAAAACAAATTGGGCATAGCAACCTCTCTCATAGTGCACCTGAAATGAAAGCTGATTAAGATGAAATTCACCCTGACTGAGAAAAACAGTCAGCAAATGAAGATCAGGACTAAAATTGGATGTATGCCTGACATTAATTGAAAGCTTTTGATGTTATATGCACTGGTGAAGCAAACAATCTGGCTAGCAGCAAAGTTATCAGGGTTTGTTTCTTTCTTATGGCAGAGCCAAACAGATGGAGAAAGTGATATGGCAGAAAGAAGAAGAGCAGCAACTGCTGAGCATGAAGCAAATTACAAAAGAAGACTATGTGATAGGAGAAATAAGAATGACAACTCCAGCATCAAGTTTTGTATCAAATACCTGGAGCTGGCACTCGTAAAGTACTGGGGTTGGAACCTCGATCTTGGGAGTGCCAGAAGTCTGTATGTTTCCCAGTATTTATTATACTTCATGTTCAGCCCTTCATTACCTTAAATGGTAAGTATAATAAATTGATTGTCTTTAATAAGATAAATGGTCTGGTCATAGTGGATTGCAAAATTACAGTTCAATTGTGATGTTAATATGACTGTGTGCTGAGAAGCATTTTGAGCTAGTTGTCAACAGGAAATGATGTACAGCGTATACCTATACTGTAATTGAAGTTTCTGATTCTGTTCTCATTCCTTGGTTCTTATTTTACTGAAATAGACTATTCTCATTTTGACGTTTTCCTACCTTGGGTCTTCTTTTTCTTTTACATGGTAGTCTTAATAGCATGCTACTCTTATGATACCAGATACACAGATGGTTTAGAAATATCCTAAGGCTTAGTTTGGTACTGTTCAGAGTTGTTTGACCAAATAACATGCTCTAGTGTTACTGAAGAAAAGTTTGCATTGGAAAATTTCATTGGCAGGAAATGAGATGAAATGACTAATCTACAGCTGGTTTCTCACTTTCATAGTCGTTCTCCTATCAAGTTATGTGTACAATGTTTGGTATTGATATCCTTCAATAAACTCTCAAGCCTTTTATACTTCAGCCAAGAAAATTCAAAACACTTTATGCTAAAGAGAACAGCCATATGTCCATCTTATTCTGCAAAACATATGAATGGACAATATATTAATATACTCTAAGGTGGATGCATGTTTAATTGTGCATTTGACTAAAAACAATATACATACAATAGCATGCAGTGATAACGTTTTGACTTTAACCCTTCTTTAAACATATTTCTACATGCACTCAGAAGAATCCAATTTATCAAATGGAGTTTCAGAATAAATGAAAGAATAAGCAAACGCATTATGTTTTTAATATTACAGTCAATAATGACATGAAGAGCAAAACCTGTGTTAATAATCATACGGTGGTAGGAATAAACTAATGTTGTTTAAGTAACTACCCTGCTATGGGAAGGGAAGGTCCCCTGGGAAATCAAGAAAAGTTGCTTGATGCAGTAGCAAATATTTGGTGTTCAGCAAAATAACCCGTGGTAATCAGAGGGGTTCAATTAGTGCTCCGGTGTTAGCTGAACATAAAACTTTATTCTGGCACAATACAATATACTGTTAAACAGATAATATGCTATCAGTTAAGATATGCAGATCTTAAGTATCCTTAACACACAAATACACAATCTACAAGGAAAGGCCATGCCTCCTTATACTTCTAACCAGAATTACCCTGAAAGGCCACTTTGGTGACATATGCAGTGCACACTTCTGTGCTACAGAGCAGAAGCGGCCAACTCATGTACTCCAACGTTGCTGATACTAGCTTCAATAGAAACAAACATTTGTATTAATTTTCATATGGGGTATTTTCATCGTTCTGATAGATTTTTTAAAAGTAAATCTAGAAGCTATGAACATAAAACTTTGTTTTCATTTCTCGATCTCAAAGAGGAGTTAGACTAGATGAAACGTCACTAGCTAAAATGATTTTAATTATGTAGATTAAGGTGCGTGCCATGAAAAACCATGCTACAGAACAGCAAATAGGGAAGCGTGCCATTTCAAAAGTAAAGTAACTTAAATGAAAGAAATGATTTAACAATTACCTTCTTGAAAATTTGTATTTGAGCATATTTTTATACAGTCATATGAAAAAGTTTGGGAACCCCTCTTAATTCTTTGGATTTTTGTTTATCATTGGCTGAGTTTTCTAAAGTAGCAACTTCCTTTTAATATATAGGGTGGTCCAGATCGAATTAATCAATTTTCATTACGCTATAACAACATGCAACGCAGGATGTTGGAGGAATTTGGACCGCCTGCAGTGCATAGGAACACAATCTCCCAAATCAACGAAATGTTTGACCGGACTGGTAGTGCCAATCACCGAAATTGTATTGTTTTCCTGCATTGCATTAAGAGTTGCATAATTAGATCTAAACCACCCTGTATAACATGCCTTATGGAAACAGTAGTATTTCAGCAGTGACATTAAGTTTACTGGATTAACAGAAAATATGCAATATGCATCATAACAAAATTAGACAGGTGCATAAATTTGGGCACCCCAACAGAGATATTACATCAGTACTTAGTTGAGCCTCCTTTTGCAAATATAACAGCCTCTAGACGCCTCCTATAGCCTTTGATGAGTGTCTGGATTCTGGATGGAGGTATTTTTGACCATTCTTCCATAAAGAAATCTCTCCAGTTCAGTTAAATTTGATGTCTGCCGAGCATGGACAGCCTGCTTCAAATCATCCCATAGATGTTTTTTGCTTAAACTGAGATGGCTCGTCTCTTTTAATCTTTCCTCTAATTCATCCCCTGTGCCCTGGAATTAGCCTAGTTGCTCTTATGTACATCTTCCACCATTCATACCACAGCTGTCTTTAAAGAGCCATATAAAGGGGATATTGTGATGCATAATCTTTAAGCATCATGGTCTATATTCCCTCCATTGATAAGCGAACCTCTCTAACATTTTATCTTATTGGTAAACATTTTGGCACTGAGGGTTTTTTACATTATGATTAAATGTTCTGATGCAGCTTAATAAGTTCAAGTTATATATTGAAAGGAACATAAGAATAGCTACAGATAAAATTATTTGTAAGGAGCATGGTGGAGCTGAGGGTAAGACCATGCTTAAGCAACATTTGAAGATATTGCTGTCAAAGGCACAGAATCCACAATATATGCATGCGGTCTATTGAAATTAGTGTGAATCTACTCAATTGGTATCTTGCATGTAAGTTATTTGTAGTATTCATTATGAAGCCACATTCTGTGAAGAGTACTGATAAAACTCAAGATTGATTGAACGGTCATCTAGTTCCTTAGAAACAACTGAGGTGTCCAATAATAAATGTAATCAAATTATTTTCTATAACAGAAAACCGAAACCTTAGTCATTTGCAATGTATTACTTTAATGACTTCAAGACCAAAAGACAAAAGCTTACCTAATGTCAACTGTGTTATATAAACAATTACTCGAACCCCAGGCTTCAGTTCAAACTCCACTAAATTTTGGTTAAGAGCGCTGATCAGAATTTCAGAAATCTGTTTGTAAAAATAAGAGAAAAGCATTAGTTTATAGCAGACCTGAGCACGCAGAAACTACTAGAAAATGAAATACAACAGTACTTTTCAGATTAAGACACCAGACATTCACAGGGCAGGCGGTGAGAAGGCTTTCTTTGGCTTCTTACCTGGTCCAAGTCTGATTCAATTTTCTTCCTCCCTTCAGTCATGTTTTTTTGTGGTAAAAGAAACAGTTCAGCAGCAGTGGGCACACCAGGGAAAACAGCAACCAGTAGCCGCTCTTCGGGAAATTCTGACACCTGAAAAACATTTAAAAAAAAACGTTTACTTCTTTTTGAGGAAGTATACAGTATATTCAAGGATGGCATGGTGGAATAGTGGGTTGTGCTGCTCCTCACAGGTCTTGGGTTGTTGTTTATGTGAAGTTCACTTGTTCTTCTCGAGTCTGTGTGGGCTTTCCTCCAGTTACTCTAGCTTTCCTCCCACATTCCCAGAAATGTGCAGGTCAGCTCAACTGGTGTTACTAAACTGACCTGTTATCGATTATGTGCATGAGTAGGCGCTGTCCAGACTGCTGTCTGTCATATGCCTAGTGCTGTAATCCAGAATTAAATTAAGGAAGTGTAAGAAGGTTAAAAAGAATGTTAAGCATGTGTAAGAACTGGTTAAAATTTAATAACAACAAACCATGTTTCACAGAAAAACTAAGGCAGCTTTGTAAATTTAGTGCAGGCAAATTTAAAATCACAGAAGTATAACTTAAAGATAAGTTGAGAAGCACAGACATGTGAGAAAGTAGAGCTGCTGACCCTCCACAAAAAGAAGAGCCAGCTGAGGTGGTTCAGGAATCTGACGCCTCCCTGCTACGGGCACAACCAGCTGGAAGGAGACCCAGGAGAAGACCTAGGGCATGCTGGGAGGATTATATGTCCAAGATGGACTGGGAATACTTTGAGATCCCCACAGTTTAAGTTGCCAAGTGTGTGCTTAGACTGTTGTTCCCACAACTTTGTTTTGGATAAGCTGTGGAAAATCAAAGAATGAATGAAGAAGTACAATGTCCATAGCTTATCACTTCAGAGCAAAACTTTCTGCCATTGTTGAAAACTTTAACACTAAGCAGCAGAGTCAAGCCATGAATGTATAACTTATATCCAAGAATGTCACAAAACCTAAAGCATGAACTCTTACTATTTATTGCAAAGTGGATCACATCAGATGGAAGACTTCGAAAAAAAAATTGAGATACTGGGGCAAAAAATGATTCAGTGAGATCTGATAATTCTTACCTCCATATGGGACAATTGTGTCACATATCAAGGATTTATATGAAAAACACGAGCCATCACAGTTTACTGTAAGTAGCTAAGAAGTTGTCAGTGTGATATTCAGGGCTCTACTGGGTATTGCTGAACTACTTTGGTAAAACAATATCACCTGCTTGGCATCACTGCCAGACACACACCTACAACAGTGGCCAGCTACATAGTCATAAGCCAGGTACCATCATTCATCAATGTTTTGCACCCCTTACCCTGGTACATCTCCTGGTGTTGGAGATGTGGAATGGATGTCATCATGCCATCCCTGCAGCTGGCCTTTGAATGAGATTTTAACAGTCCAGCTCCTGTTGTTCCTCTTTAGCCACAACCAAAAGCTCCCCTTCTTTTAGTCTTTCAGCAGTTCTTTCTTTTCCTGCTCTCTGTCTCTAAATTCTGTCATAAACTGAGATGAGCCATTGCAATGAGAACACTTACACTATTGATATAGTGTCATTGTTTAAAGTGCTTTTATTTTCACTCCATCCATTTCGGGTTCAAAACCCTTAAGTGCAAATTGTGCATCTCCAGTCTGTAAATAAAGTGTGGGCTAACAAACAAAAAATAATTAAAATCCACTAGGGAAACCAGGTCTCCTGTGGCTATCATTACTCCTTTCACTGTGGCTGTCTCCCCAGCTCACCCCCATGGTTGAGATGCTGAAAGCTGTGGTCGGTTTTTCTCAACTCCCATCCCTTCCTCCTCGACTGGCATCTACCTGGACTCACTGAGCCAGACCTCTGTCATCCTTCACAAATTTCCAGTGCTTTCTAGATCCCTGAGAGGCTGGATTATCTTAAAACTTACACCACCAGGGACATCTCTTTATCACAGAACAGATCAATACATGTCTTTAAGCTATAACAAGACTGTATTTTCAAAGCACCACTAAGCAAAAAAAAATCAAAGATTACAAAGTAAAATGTATGTGTTACATATGTACATTATTTTATATTTATTTAAATGAGAGAGCTATACTTTATGCAAAATGTATATCAATTGACTAGTGCTGTACTGAGTCTGAGTCAGCTTCAAAATTTCAAATACTTAATGGAGTGTGCTTGGTATGGTCACTTAGAAGGCAGCTTTCTCTTACTTTTCCAATTCTGTGGAAGCTTGCAGATTGAATCTTGGCTGTTTTGGTAGTAGTTTGGAAGCAGTATTTTCCCTGCATTCTTTATGTTCTTTTATTTTAATTTAAGGATAGCATGTATGTTAATGTGTAAGCCTGCCGAGCTACTGATCAATAAAATATTTGATGCAAGCACACAGGAGAATTGTGTTCATATGGCAAGTACTATGTCAAAAGCAGCTAATCCTCTTTTTTGAACTTGTAATCTGCCAATATCTAAAAAAATACCGCATGATAAAGAAAAAAAATATTGATTTATTGGTAATGGAAACATAGGGCAGCGAGATAAGACTCTGCTCTCATCACACATTATAAATGATTCATGGATTTATCATTAACTTGAAACAACACTTTTTTTCTGCCATTAGCAGTACTTCTTTAAACATCAAATAACTGAATCACACTTTGTAGTTCATTTTGAACCAAAGGATTTCCAACAACAGAGAAATATCAATAGGCTGCATTTTCACTTCATTTAAACTCCATTAGGTACATCTTGGATGAGAAATAACGGAGCCTTTAACACCACTGAAGATGACCTCAAAATGGCACATTAAGATTTACATTGATAAAGAAGACTGAAATAACACATTAAGGAGAAAGTAAACGGTCGCAAAACTGATTTTCTGAATCATTCAAGATTTGCTTAGATTCTTGATTAGTTTCACAATATCTCTTTAATATTGATACAGAGATCAAGCTGAATCTATAAAATGGATATTACTAAGAAAACAAAGCGCTTCCTTATGTGTCCTCATTTTTTGGAAGTGCTTGTTGCATAAATTCTAATAGTCAGACATGCCCTGAAAATGTTTTGGTATGTTATACTAAAGAAATTATGTTATACTAAAATAATTTAAATTTATTTTAGCCTCATCAAGCAACATTCAATACCCCAGAATGACAAAGTGAAAACAGGATTTTAGGAATTTTTGCAAATTTATTCAAAATAAAAAAACTGAAATATCTCATTGACACAAGTATTCAGACCCTCTTCTCTGACACTTAAAATCTGGCTCAGGTGTATCCCATTCTATTGATCATGGCTGGGATGTTTCTTTACACTGTTTAGAGTTCATCTGTCAAGTCAAGTTAAGAGCATGCACTGGTACAGCACGTTGCCGCACCCACCACATGACGAAACAGCTCGGGAGCCCGGTTGGCAACCCCCCAAGCAGACAAGCGGTCCAGTCCCACACTCCGGAAATGACCCTCTATCAGCCTTGTCCTGGTCCAGCCACTCGGGTCCCCAAAAAAGAGGATCCTATGAGCTGGATCACCCACGGGGAATCGCACCACATGGCCGTAGTGCTGTAATTGATGATCCCTCACAATGCAGGTAATGTGCCTCATTCTGGACTTTATGAGCAACTGCTCGTTTGACAAAAAGTCAAAGCAATGGTACCCAAAGATTTTCCGGAGAGACACAGTATGAAAGAAGTCCAGTCTTCGTCTCAGGTCACTGGATAGCATCCATGTCTCACAACCATATAGCAAAACAGGAAGCACCAGGTCTCTAAAGATATCAGGAGCTCAACACACTCCTTTCCAGCCACCTCATGACCCCACATACTCTCCCAATCCGTCTACTGACTTCATAGGAAGAGTCACCAGAGACATGAATGTAACTGCCAATTTAAGTAAACCTCTCGACAAGGTCGACACTCTCTTCACAGACAAACACACTGCTGATGGCTGTGCCTAAGAGGTTATTACAGGTATGGATCCTGGTTTTTATCCAGGACACTCGCAAGTCCAGACACTCAGATGCCTCACTCAGTCACTCGAGAGCCCCAATCAGAGCCTCCTTTGACTCCACGAAGATCAAAGCATCATCAGCAAAGTCAAGATCAGTGAATCTTTCTTCACCAACAGATGCCCCACAGTTCATCTGTGGCCACTTCAATTGATTGGACATGATTAGGAAAGGCACACACCTATCTATAGAAGGTCCCACTGTTGACAATGTGTATTATAGCAAAAATCAAGCCATGATTTGAAAGAATTGCCTGTAAAACTTAGAGATCTGAGGCACAGATGTGGAGAAGGCAACAAAATAACTTCTGCAGCATTGAAACTTCCCAAGAGTACAGTGGTCTCCATAAATCAAAAATGGAAGAAATTTGGGACAACCACGACTCTTCCTAGAGTTGTCTGCCTGGCCAAACTGAGAAAATGGAGGGAAGGGAGATCGCAAGAAAGGTGACAAAGAACCTGATGGTCACTCTGGCTGAGCTCCAGAGAACCTATGTGTAGATGAAATAAAACTTCTGGTAGGACAACTATCACTGAAATTCTGGGCTTTATGGCAGAGTGGCCAGACAACACATGAGAATCTGCTTGGAGTCTGTAAAAAAGCACCTAAAATAATATCAGACTATGAGAAACAAGATTCTCTGGTCTGGTGAAACCAATATTGAACTATTTGGCTTAATTGTTATGTCTTGAGGAAACCAATCACTGCTCGCCACCACTGCAATACCATTCCAATGGTGGTGGCATTATTCTGTGGGGTTGCTTTCCAGTGACAGGGACTGGGAGGATAGCCAAGTTGAAGGAAAGCTGAATGGAGCAAAGAAAAGATATCCTTAATGAAAACCTGCTCCAGAGCATTCTGGACCTCAGACTGATCAGAAGGATCACCATTGAAGAGGACCATAACCCTAAGCATTAAGAAAACATAGCAGTGGCTAATTGTCATCTCCGTTAGTGTTCTTTAATGGCCCAGCCAGAGCCCAGACTTTCAGTTGAACATCTCTGGAGAAACCAGAAAAGAGTGATAGTCTCCATCCAACCTGACAGAGTTTACAAGTATCTGCAGTTAAGAATGACAGAAAATCCCCACTTCTAGGTATACAAAGCTTGTGTTAACATACCCAAGAACACTCCAGGCTGTAACTGCTGTCAAAGGGGCTTCAACAAAGTACTGAGTAAACGGTCTGAATACTTGTGTTAATGTGATATGTCAGTGTTTTCTTTTATTTGTGATAAATTTGCAAAAAATTCTAAACTTTTGATTTCTCTTTGCCATTCTGGGGTACTTTGTGCTAACTGATGAATAAATAAATAAATGATAAATGATTTTATCACAAAGCTAAAAAGTGAAGTTGTTTGAATACTTTCTGAAGGCACTACATATTTGGAAGAAAACAAACCACAGGGACCAAGTTACCTTATAACGGAACAGTGCTTCTTGGTAAAAATAAAACAAAAGAAAAATCTGAACAAAATTATTCAATGATGATAATGTGAGAAAGGGCAGCACTGCAGGGCAACAGCTAGGTCCTCTGCTTCAGAGATTCAATGCCCTGGGTTTGAACACTGGGCCAAGTCATTGACTGTGTGAAGTCTGCACATTCTCACTTTGTCTGTAGTTATTATTGGGTGCTCAGATTTTTCTCATACATCCACAAAGATACGCAGGTCAGGTTCATTTGAGACTCCAAATTGGTGGGGCAAGAGTGTGAGTGATTATGAGCAAGGTAGGATGGCGCAGATGATGCTGTTAGGATAGACTTCTACCACTAGCAACCCTGAATAAGATTAAATTAATGCTCCACCCCAAAATAATATATTTTTATATGTTACTTACCCCATGTTTTTAATTATGTTAATCTCCTGTTTTTTAATGGAGATAGAAAATATTCCGATCAGAATGGAGGAAAACCCACACAGACATGGGGAGAATGTACTAACTCTACACAGACAGTGACTAGTCCAGAAGTTGGAACTGGAACTCTGGAGCTGTGATGCAAAAATGCTAAACATTATGGCACTCTGAAAGATTTTTGTGATTTCAAAATGTAATAGTGAGGGCTGACTCATGACACACGCCCTGTATTTTGCACTAATTTTCTGACCAAATGGGCATTTCATTCATTTTGTCAAGAGTGCTGTCTTCAATTCAGACCCATCAGAATGTGTTTCCTCTGTGTCACTGCTCTGATTTCAAAGAATTTACTTACAAAATGCTAGCAAATAATGCATACATTTTGCTTGTTATGAGCATGGGAATGGATGACTTGATGTGTGGATCATGTGACACAGGTAATGAGATTTTTTTAATTGACATATTTATATTGTTTGCTGTGGACCAGCGTTGGTCTCCACAGACACCTTCTCTGAGAAAAAATGTAATTTCTTTTACCCAACTACAACTACAAACTACATATGAAATAAAGCATATCATTTTTGGGTTGAATATTCCTTTATGTGAATTTGTGAATTGAAGAATGAATAATATGAAGAAGAAACAGCTGTTATCAAGATAAAAATGAGACATTTTGCAAAGTTACAGCTATAACACAAATAGATTTGTGTTCATAGTGCAGCCTGAGGGGAATACTTTTGAAAGTCTTTTCAAACCTTTCCATTGGAAGGGAGACGCATATTCCATAATGAAGTTCCACCATTGCACTTCTCTAAAGTAGTCTCCTCACCAATGAGCATGCTCCTTAGAGCTCACTGCCATACTGGAGCTCTACTCAACGTTAGACCTTTACTTGCAGCATGTCATGGCTTATTAGAACATTAGAATATTAGAAAAAGTATAATGAGAACAGCTGATTCAACCTTACAAACTTGCTCATCCTAAATTGTTCAAAATAACATCAAGTCAAGATTTTAATATGACTAAAGTCCTGCTCTCCACCACAGTGCTTGGTAATTTATTCTTGGCTCTTTACAGGAAAAAAAAATCCTTCTAATATTTGTATAAAATCTACCCTTAACAAGATTCATACCATTCCCCATACTGTAAAGCAGAATTTATTTTAACGTAGCAGCTAGAATCCACTGTACTACAAAGTATTTCCTTTTAGAATTTTAAATAATTCAGTCGTGTTCCCTCTTATTTTCTGTTTGATCAAGATGGAAAGGTTCAAATTCTCTAATCTGTTGTCAAAACCAAAACCTCTCAGTTCTGGGATCAGCCTAGTCGCTCTTCTATGAACTTTCTCTAGTGCTGCTATGTCTTTTTTGCAATATGGATACGAAAACACAGTACTCAAGGTGAGGACTCACTAGTCTGTTATATAATTTAAGTGTAACATTCCTTGTCTTATACTCTACACAACGTGAGATATGACATATTATTAGCTTTCTTGATTGCTTCAGTACACTGCCTGGATATAGACAGTGATGAGTCAACTATGACCCCTATTATCCCTGATGGAGGATCACAGGAATCATGGGAAAGAGGGGTCCTTTCATCGGAGCAACGTTTCAGCCGTGGCATGGCCAAATGGGGAGGCAGCTAGATGGATGAGGTCTCCAGGACTCTTAAAATATCCAAACCTAATTATGTCATATCATCTACTGTTAAACCGAACTTCTAAAATTTTTATTATTATGCTGTCTTAAGGAATTGTTCTGTTCTGTATATTGTATTGTATTGACCCCCTACCTTTGACACCCACTGCACGCCCAACCTACCTGGAAAGGGGTCTCTCTCTGAACTGCCTTTCCCAAGGTTTCTTCCATTTTTCCCTACAAGGTTTTTATTGGGAGTTTTTCCTTGTCTTCTCAGAGAGTCAAGGCTGGGGGGCTGTCAAAAGGCAGGGCCTGTTAAAGCCCATTGAGGCACTTCCTGTGTGATTTTGGGCTATACAAAAATAAACTGTATTGTATTGTATTGTATTGTATTTTCTTCTCATGAGGTGAACTTCAAGGTTCAGACCTCTGATTATGTTTGGATGTTGGAATGAAAAACAAATGAGAGATGCTTTGAGGCTTGATTCAGCTGTAAGGTGAGACTCATTACTTTAAAAATACCTTTATGTACTGTATTTAGTCACTAAAGCCGTTGTTCCATTCACTTACTGTACATGCTGCATTCCATTTGAATTGGGAAGTAAGAATTTCCAAATTCTTAGTGTAAATTTTTAACTGGAACGCCCCCACAAGTCAGTTTTCCTTCTCAGTAATTTGGGCCTAGTCTGTCAATTTTCTCTGACTTCCGATTATGACTTCAGTCCAAAATGGCAACATTCACCATGAACTTTAGTGAAAGCTGTAGTACTATACTGTTTATCCGCACTTCTGTCTATTTGTGTCTCATTAAATTACTTGTACACATAGTACTGTCCAACTTCCATCTGTGGACATTTTACTACAGTGTTTGGAAAAAAAAACACCATAAAATACCATTTAATGCATTGTTATCAACCTTTATTATAAAAAAGCAAGCACAACAAAAGATTTTCTTGGAGGTGTTCATATTGGTTTTCCAAATGTTTTACTGGAATGCAGTCAACTTGGGTATGATGTCATTCCCAACTCCGACATTTGACTTTCGAGGTAAATGGAACACAGCATTTCTCAACCTGCTAATTCAAGTGTGCTGTCACAGGGAGCAGGGGTCTACCCTAGTAACATCTGAAGTAAAGCAGGAGCCAACCTTGGATAGGGTGCCAGCAATGAGCACAACCAAACTCATTTATAATAGGCCATTTTACATTCACCAATCAAATCTGAATATCTTTGAAATGTAAGGGAAACTCTGAAATATCTGGAGGAAAAACCCACATAGACATCAGGGAAATGTGAAGACTCTGCACAGACAGTGTCTAGGTTGGGATTTGAACTTGGAACATTGGAGCTGTGATGGAAAAAAACACTAAACACTGTGACACTCGGAAAGATTTTTGTATTTCAAAATGTAATACTGACGGCTGAATCATGACACATGCCACACAATAATTACATTTATATAGCGCATTTCTAACCTACTCAGAGAGCTATACATAGGCAATGGGGAGTCACTTCAACCACCACCAATGTGTAACACCCATCTAGATAATGTGACGGTACCATTTTTGTAACAGTACACAACAGTACACTGACCTCTCATTAGAAATTAGGGAAAACAGGGAAGGATTAGAGGGTTAGAATGTGTGAGGCCACAATGGGCAAGTTAGCCAGGGCACTAGGGACCCTGGAATCTCCTGGGGAACTTTTAAGACTACAGAAAGTGAAGACTTCGGTTTAACATATCATCTAAAGGAAAGCATCATTGTTTCAGCACAATGTTTCCATGTATGCATTAGGATCCACACACAGACCATAGAGGGTAAGTGCTCCCTGATGGCCTCACCAACACTTCCCTAAGCAACAATCCAATCTTTCCTCGATGGTCTCCCATCACAGTACTGGCCATGCTCAAACATGCTAAGCTTCAGGTGGATTACCTGTTCTGAAATGTAGGTGGTATTTGATGTGCCAGTACAGCAAATGGGAAGAAGGGCATAGTGGATGTCTTTCTCTTCTTCAACTTTTAAGGAGCAGATTATGGTTGTTTTGTGATATCCTTCAGCGTGATGTGGCAGTGTTTCATGTGCATATGACTTGTGCCCATCATTTAATTTTTAATGGACCCTACACCATAACATGATTGCCACTCGGCATGTAATACCACCCATTAAGATTCTGCTAAATTCTAATACTGCTTGATAACTGTTATATCCTGTAAATTTTATTTATTTTCTCATAACTTTGTGCTGCACTGTATTATTGCCCAAACTGTACATATGCAGACGCAAGGAGCAAAAAGGGTGCAATCTGTCAAAAGGAGGATGAAGTTGTATGATATTCATATAATGCGAATAACATACTTGTTGCCAAAGACTGAAAAGACCTTGTCACTCTCATTGTCAATGCCATCAGGTGCAACAGGAAACCTTTATTCTTTTATTTGGCAATGCCTGGGAGCCCATTAAGTAGAGCATTAACCAAATTCTTCAAAGTTAACAAGACAGAAAGCTTAACATTTCACCGTTCCAGTTCAAAGCCCTTGGGCTCAATGATTGAGCTGCAATGTTTATTTCACAAATTGCTCTTTACTGCATCAGCAATTAAAATATAAATCATTTGCTGGACATGCCAGCGTGTGAGGCTGAAGCACACAATGTTAAACTGCCAGGACTGGGAATAAACTGTTTTACCAAATGACAAATGCACTTGATGCTGACTACTTCACACTGCATTATGAATCATTAAGTGCAAAAGTAAACTGCAGCTACTACTTGGAACAATTAACTAATTACTATATAATATTTATTCTTTTAGAGGAAATTTCTTCAGTTTTATTATTTTATGTTTACTTCTCCTTGTCTCCATTTTGCTTATGTTTTGTTTGACAAGGTGGGTAGCACTGCAGGCATAGCTCTTATGTCTGTTAAACAGCAGCACACCACAGAACATAAGCTCTTATTATGTACCATTTTTTTCATTTTTAATCAGATCTACAGCATTGATTCATTTCTTGTTAAAGGAATACATAGCTAAAGGGGTTTGTCATAGTATGCACAATGAAAAGTGCTGCACAGGACTGATTCGTTGACAAAATAAATCTTCAGTTGTGTGCAAAGATTCAACCATTCTCTAAATAGAAATCAGTTTGATGTAACTAATGCCATGCTTTAAACGAATGTTTTAAATTTTTTGATGAGGTATCTAAAGAAACAATGCAAGAGGGGTGATTTTAAGACAGCCGCTTCTGCAGTAGACTGTAATTCCTCGCCTTGCTCTTTAGAAAACTGGCACCAGCAGATATTGTGCGTCAGGAGTGTCTGAAATGAATTATAATAAAAGAAGAACAAATTGACAGGCATATGTGTAGGAGAGATTATATTTTAAACACCCTAACGTATTTGGTCACACAAGTATATGTAGTCATTACCACCTTTATTATTATAATTGCTGCTGAAAGATCATTTAATGACAGAGCAGTGAGACCCCAGCAGCAGACTGGAGACTGGCTGCTAATTAAAGCCTCGCCATTCTCTTAGAGTCCTGAAAGGCTTGTGGAACTTGAAAATAGATTATTGGTGCGCTTGGCAGAGACCATTAATAAAAATTCCCCAGCTTTCTGCAGAGTGTTGCCTATAGAATGAAGTTTAGATGCACTTTTCTGAAGCTGTACACAACAGCGAAATGGAATATTACATCAAAAACTAAAGGTTTCACCTCCACACTGCTTGCAATTTCTTTTACTTCATGGCAATGTGTGTTGTACTTCAAAAATGAATTCACAGATGACCAGAATTTTTTGTTCTTTCTATTGGAAAAGCAGGTTATAAAGCTTGATAGATGGAGAGTGTGCAGTGAAATGTTTAAAGAAAGTAAATATATAGCATTACTCTCTTTCTTTCTCTCTCTCTCTATATATGTATATATATATATATAAACTGTACTCCTGAGTATGACAAACAAATATACAGGCTTTATTTCTTTAGCAACACTATTCCAAGTATAAGTACAAGCATTACAACCATATAATATAATTACTCTAAGATACACTTTTGCAATTGGCACACAGTTGTTTAAATAATTGACTCAGGGTTACACATCAGGCTAGTCATGGACTTAGAAATCTTGAAATTTCTTTCTTTCTTTTTTTCTTTCTTTTTCTTTCTTTCTTTCTTTCTTTCTTTCTTTCTTTCTTTAGTTCAGTATCTCTGCCAATGTGCAGTTCATTTTTATTAAATTCACTTTTTCTAATTTTGTGCTCTGCAGTGGACTGGCCTCATCTTCCTGGCTGCTTCCTACCTTGCGTCCAGTTCTGCCAGGATACTCCCTGGTTCCCCAATTACCTTAACTGGAATAAATGAGTTTAACAATTTACTTCTGTGCTCTTTTTTCAGATCTATACTGTCAATAACTGGTTAAATGTTGGAGCCAGTCCTTAACAGGATGCCAGTCCATCACTGGGAACATTGTGAATACAGTAGTTTTGGGGGGATATTGGACACCTGATTAATCATTTGGATGTAAAAAATTCTGGAGTGTCCAGAAAAATACACTGTAAAAACATGTTATGGTGTTATAAATCATTTAGTGTCCATTATTGGGTTTGTGAGACAGCAACTCATGGGCTTAGTGTGATGGCAGTCAACTGCAAGCAATTCATAGGCTATTCAGGGCTAGAGGCTTGAATAGAATCTTTAGCGAGGAGAAGTTCATCCTATGATAAGCTTTGGAAGGAAAAAATGGCAGATGTTATAGGATCCTCATGTAGGTGGTAATGCTTATCTTGGTCTGTATGATACTAAAGAGTGGGATGGTGGATAGCAGAAAATGATGTAGATTACTAATACTGAGAGAAGTAATGTTGCAGGGGAACAGTGATTTACACTCAGAAACGTAAGCTTCTGCCTTCTGTGCTCTTACCTCACTAGACAAACAGTGCCAGATTATGGCTTGGTGGTGAATGAAAAGAAAATTACTCTTTAGTTTGACTTTGTAATCTGTTTTTACTTTACATACTTCCATTGGGAACTATCATTAGGAAACATTTATCTTCACTTGTATGTAGACGATGCTTTTATTTTAAACCAAATAATATTTCTCCAATGTTGCCTTTAATCAGTTGAGTCGGTGAGTTGAAGAAGTAGATAGAGAATTACAGAAAAAGCTGAAATGTTGGTCATTGGTAGGAATGATGCAGACAGCAACAACATTCTATCTCTTTTTAACTAATTTGGAATCATGAAGAGTTTTACTGAATTGGCCCGCAACATAGGCATTATCCTTGACACCAGTATGTCTTTTTCTATTTTAAAAATAATTGAAAATGAAGATGGTTTCTAAAAAATGGAGGATGCAGAGAAATCAATTCATGTATTTATTTCTAATAGAATTGAATTCTTTAATTCATTGTTCACTAGTGTTCAATTCATTCTTTATGCAGCTTTAATTTAATTCGCTTGCTGCTGCAAGAATCATTACAAGAACCATAAGTATGAACACATAACATAACAGTTAAGCTTGGGGCTGATTTCAAAATCCTCCTTCTTACATGTAAAGCCTTAAATCGTCAAGACCCAGCATAACCTGTCTGAATCTATCATTACTTACAAATCGGAGTGTGCACTAAAATTTTGCCTACTAAACATTCCAAGGTTTAATGAAATAACAGTGGGATCCTGAGCTTCCAATTACAGAGCACCAAAACAGTGGAACAATCTGCCTGCTTATATAAGAGATGGTGCTTCGGTCTTAGCTTTTAAATTCAGGCTGAAGATTTACTACTAGCAAACCCTGATTAGAGCTGCTGATTAGCTATGCATATTGCATCTCTGTTTATAAAAAACTAGTAATTTATACAAAAAGGAGCTGTGCCACCCATTTAAGATGGGTTAAAATCTAAGTAATCAACATAGACCTCACAATTGATGTCTGTAGTGCACAATGCAATGCATATGCCTCTGTTATAAGCCATTTGGCATGGGATTCGTAAAACCAGTGTTAATGTTTGTGATGCATCATCTATTGGAATGAAAAATGCAGTGCACCTTATAAAAATTATTGTGATGAGCCATTTTTTGGAATATTAGAGAAATAACAACCAGACAGACACACAGAGAATTGTCCATTTATGGCGAATATACAGTATGTAATACAATAATTATGAACCATTACTAAACCTCATATATTAATCATGGATATAGAAGTGACAAGATGGAGGAGAAGATGCCAACCAAATCAAAAGTGGATGGACTGTATGAAGGGTGACCTAAGAAAGAAAGGGGTATCAGGTGAAAGAGTGAAAAACTTACGAGAGTGTAGTAGGCTGGTTCAGTATAGCAACCTTATATGAAAGGGGGGAAGAAGCCTAACACTCCTCTAATCTATTTCTCTTCTGTATATCCTTCTGTAGCATTTGTAGCCACTACTCTACATCCCTGCTGCACACTACTATTGAATTGGGGAATTAGGGTTGATGGCCAGTTGATGTCACTCTCCAGGACCGTGACTGTATTAGACTTTATCTGTTAAAACTGACTATGAACCCCCAGAGGTTTATTTTCTCCAGGGATGCTGTCAAGAGTTCAACACTTATTTAATTTATGTTAATCAATTTCAGCCTACTTTGTTTTCCTATCTGTTTAGACAATTATGTGTATTTATGTGGGTACTCATTAGACAAACAGTAAGTTGTAAAGTTTGTGTCTTTGTAGCTACGTCTGTACTCATCACAGCACTCGTCACCTATAACCAGTGAAGAGTTGTATGCAAAAATAAAATGAATACTGAATTGACTCATGGAAAATATTTATCTGGATGATGAAATAGCCATTTGAACACTGCTCACACAGAGTGTCTAAGGCTACGTTCATATTACAAGCCTCATTACTCATTTCCAATTTTTTGCCCTGATTGGATTTGCCAAAATTGACAGTTCACATTCATAAGTAGAAGTGACTTGTATCTAACTGTAATGTTAACTCATCTAACCTCTAAAATGTCACACAGAATCAATAATACATTTGTGCACGAGTCCACTGTGTCCCCAGCAACAAAACACAACCTATTTGTAAGATGACTTATGCATGGTATCAATCTATATATATAATTCACTAAGGCAAGACACCCATGGAAAGCACGTCGGAAGGGGCGTGGATTCACTAAGCCGCCGACAAGTAAGACACCTATGGCGCACACAGGGAGGAGCCACACCCACCAACTCCAAGACCATTGGATACAACGACAACTCGCAGAGCCACGCCCACCAACTCGGACGCGACGACACAGAAAGAACGGCGTCATTTATATTCGTCTGTCGTAGAGGCCTCATGTACCTCCAAGCCACCTTGACTGTTCATAGAGGCATGTTTCTCGCGGAGGTGAGTCGCCATATGCAGCGTGTAAAACAGTTTGCGATGGGTATCCTATGGGATCCTTAAAACAATCCTTTACAACTGAGGTTAAAACACAATGAAGTAAGCAGTCTTTAAAAACCAAGTTTTCGGTTACGACGCACGACCGCGTGCACCATAGCAAACTGTTTTACACGCTACATACAGCAATTTGCATCCACGACAAACATGCGTCTTCTTCACTAATGGACAATTATGTTGCTCTCTCCAGAGTTCCATCTTTTCATTCACTTTCTGTTGTATCCTCAAACCCTCCCTTTTTAGACAACTGTGTCTTTCCAGAAGTGTTCAACCATCAATAAATAATTATGCAGCGTTTGTTATGCCGCGGGTTCACTATTGTGTTGTATTTTGCTCTCTCCAGAGTTCCATCTTTTCATTCACTTACTGTTGTATTCTCACACCAACCCGTTTTAGGCAACCGTGTCTTTCCAGAAGTGTTTAGCATTCAATAAGTACTTATGCATGAGATTGAGCGTGTGTCTACCCGGCGCAGAGAAGCGTGGGTAAGCCGTTGAACCCCATTTGGGCTGCAAACCGTGGAATTCCCACTAAGTGCGACTCATACGCTCCCACTGGTTGCGCCCCTACCCTTTGTGCACACCCCCCTCCCTCCTCGCTACTACCGTGGTCGGGTGTCTTGGTGGATTATATATAGAAAAGCAGCCAAAACCGCACAGTGCAATGAGACGTCTACGTGAGTCACAGGTGCATCTGGACTGTGTAAAGATGACAACGACTCAAGAGACAAGTTGGAGGTGGGCACATAAGCGGGCAGTGCATAATGAACGAGATATCAGCAGATTAGCATGACGGAGGGAGCTGAATGGACGTCCTTCTCCTCTCCTCCCGTTCCACACTGAGCGCCGTGCACCCCCATCCCTCCGTCTGGCAGGAGAAGGCGTGATGACGGTCCGCCAGTTTTCAGTCACGGATGATTGTGTGTTGGTTCGTTCCGTGCATTGTTACAATGTTGCTTTTCTTGCTGATTTATTACATTACCAATTTTTCAAATGTTAATTTTCTCCCTGTGCTTAAAAACCATTAAAAAACCGGCCTGATTATGAGGCGTATGGTACGCCGCGGGTTGGCTAGTACCAAAATAATAAGCACTCTAGTAGCTAGTGTATGTGTCGCAATTTGCTCTAAATGGCCCGACTAGTTTGTCAGCTGTACATGAGATTGGGTCACGGAGGCAAAAAAATACAGCCAGACAGCTAGCTTTTGCCATTTTCAAAGTTATCTTTGGCACTATTGCACCAAGAGATGAGTGGGTACAAGGAACACACCAGTAATGGTGGAACCATGATTGTTATCACACCTGTAGCTTGCTTCTATTGTTGCTGGCTGATGTTGGCAGAGCTCAGCCAATGCGTATAGGCAAAATAGCACACAAATTTTAATATAACCAATTCTCACACATGTCTAATGGCCATGAATCGCATACGTACAGTATCCAATATAGGACCATATATGAAAGTGACTGATTCGAAAAGATTAGATTTCTGTTTCCACACGGCCCTGAAAATATCAGATCTGTGTCACATTTTTGCAAAAAATCAGATCTGAGTCGGCCTGGTAATGAGAACACAACTGAAATGTGTTTGAGCCATGAAAGAGGCTGTTTTGTGCTATGCTGGTCAGGAGAACAAGGTGGTATGGGTTTTATGTCCAGATCGTATTATCTGTATATGAGGTGATTTTCTGCTTAAGATTCTCACATCTTAATTGGCTTTCTTCATAACTAATTTAATATATATTTCATAGTACCACGGTAAAATTACAGCATTCAGCCAAAAATGGAACACTAATATGGGGTCCCGATAACCATGAGGTATTTTGCACATTATGGTCAAACAACAATGTACTGATTGTCACTTTAGAGTCAGTATTATGTAAGTTTTTGGGACAGAAAACTAGGCTACTGGAGAAAAGACAAGACAAAATCAAGAGAACATCTTGATACCATTTGGAATCTAAGCTGTGATGAGGTAATATACTTACTTTCTTTACAACTCTTGACTAGTGTTATACATTAAGAAAAGTCTTAATAATGAAAACATAAAAATAGATTTTATTCTAAGATGCTACTTTTTAAGTATCAGTAGCAATCACCACCATGTATGGTTTACATATGTCATATTTTTAGTAAGCAGCCAATAAAAGGAAAACAAAATAGTTAATTCCAAAGATTTTTGGTTAATCGATATTTATAGCGATAAAGAAGTACTCTTACCTGTACCAAAGCTGCTTTAATCACTCTGCTGACATCCTGCCTCCATTCTGGGATATCAGGGTTGTATTCATCAAGGTTTGGAGAAAACGACAGCAGTAAGGATTTGAAGAATTCTACAAAAAACAACATAAAAATATATGTATAATTTTTAAACATTTAACACTACTAAATCCATCTTTTAACTTATTTCATAGTCATTTTATTTCTAGCTCTGCTATACCTACTTCATAAATATCTTTAAACAATGTTTTGCTCTTATTAGTAAACCAGTAATAGCGCACTGCATGATAACGTGCAGTGAATACACTTGACTTGAGTATTCCTAGTTTTCATCCTCTTTCTCTGTACGTTTAGCATTCGTTTTTCACATTAAATGTGATTAAGTTAGTGTGGGTGCTGCAATTACTTAGTACATTTTCTTTAATTTTTCACTTAAGCTGGCATTTAAGTCTTTAATCTGCCTTAAGAATGATTTAATATATAAAGTGGTAAGGGAAGTGATGGCGAAGGTGGTAGGTAATGAGAACGATGCTCATATGCATGCGCTGCATGACCACCCTGCTGGCCGCTGCCGAGAGTTGATTCTACAATCAAATAACAATAAAAATAAAAAGAAGAATAACCTTGGAGGTCAATCATCAACCCGCAAGCAGATAGTAGACGTCATGTAGTATATGTACCAAATTTCAGGTCAATAGTTCAAATGGTTTGCGAGCTTCAGGTGATTTAAAATCCTGGACAGACAAACCAACAGCCACGATAGCGTATTATATAAGAAGATATATAATTATAGTTATCTCTATCAATTTGTAGAACATGTTGTGTCACGTAAGCCACTGCCTTGCACCCGAGAGAAGATGCTGAGCTCAAAGGCTTCAAGAAAACCAACTTTTTTCTACTCAAAACAGGAAAAGTCAGGGTATTTATTCAAACGGATACTACCACTTCAATGCACACAGACTCAACAAACAAGCAGGTGCAGGGCCAGGTCAGTGGCTGGATTAGAATATTACCCATATCAACCATCGGGTGACAGACACGTTATGTGGGGAGGCTGAGAACTTGCCATTACTTAGGTTGTGCCGTGAACCTGATGCGATGGACAAGCAATCCTCGACAGACGCTTAAACCACTTTTTCGGCATGCGGCACGGTTTTAAAAAAGCTCAAAAATCTCACAATGTAAAGTACTGCATCAAAAAGAAATAAACACCATGTGCAGTCTCATAAGAAGTGGTCCTGTGCAGGCTAATGTGGGGTACTAGGCTGTATGAGGCATGGGACTCCAGATGTGCACTGGGCAATGATGCCATTGCAAAAGAAATGAAGTTGCAACCAGTGAGCAAAACGTAAGTGTAAGTTTAAGACACTAAAGAGCAAATGACCCAGCAGCGGTCAAGAGTGCTGAACTCTCTACTTACAGTGAAAGAGAAGCCACTGGAGTTGGCAGAATACTTGCTGGCTGACTGACAGACATACATACAATTCCAAGTACACTCTTAAAAATAATGATTCTTTAATGGCACATTATGGTTCTGTACTTGGTTGTATGGTTCCTGATAGAGCCATTGCTCTACAAAGAATCATTTAATTCTAGGAAGGGATCTTTGCATAGGAAGCTGATTCTTTGTGCTTTGAAAAATAATCCTAATATGTGAGGAAAAAAATGAAATCATTAATGTAGAGTATGCTGCAGTACACTAACAGATTAAAAAAACCTGTGTTACTGGACGTATGTAGCAAGAGTCCTGTTCAGATCATGACCCATTGGTATTTCACAAATCTATTGCCATCTAGTCATGGTTATTTATTGTAGCAGGTCTAAGTCAAATAAAGAGTCTTTCGGGAATTTTCATGTTGATGACTTTTGGGAACCAAAGATATTTCCCCTATGGCATCACTCTAAACAACCACTCTTAATTTTTAAGAGTGTCCACCTAAAACGCCCAATGTTCACACTGGGCAAGGCTGAAGGGAGACCATTCTCTGCCCTTCACCTTTTTAGGTGTCAACATAAGGGCCTCAGATTTTAAAGCAAGCAATCCAGAGGCTGTCTGAGACTTGTGGGTGAAGTCTTATTGGCAAGAGAGGCCAAAGTCATGTGCCAGAGACAGAGAGCTAGATAGTGACAAGGTGGAATGCTCACGCAGTGGTGACAAGTTTGAAAATTTGGAGAGCTTAACACTAGAATCCCTGAAGCCTACAAAAAAACTTATAATCCCAGCCCACCTTAAATTCCTTCACACCTCTCCATTAGCGTCTTTTGTTTTGTAAATGTGTCGATCAGCACAAGCAGCAGGCAGCCTCCTATCCCATCACCCCCTAACCAAACACCGACTCACCTCAAGTCACAGAGAAGTTTCTCAGAGTTAAAGTCTGTTTATCTGGTTGTGTGGTGCATGGAATCGTAACGGGTAAATAATATATATCGTCATTATCGTCATTTGGAATACATACATTTCATGTGCGTTCCGTGTCTACAACGATCTGAGTAAATTACAGGATGAAATGAGAGGCAGGATTTGTTGAACACATAACTAAAAAAGAAATGTTTTTCATATTTAAGTAATACTTGACAAAATTTAGTCATGAAATGTATGATGTGTGAAGACTGTAGTCCAAATATCAAATAAACACTTTCACAAAAGGTACAAGTATGACAAAACAAGTGTGCTTTTATTCAAGAATATAACTGCAGAAAAAGAACTTACGTTAGGGTTAGCATTGACATGATCACTTGGGTGGTGCAGCGGTAAGAACTACTGACTCATAATCAAGACCTTCCCTCCCACGTCTGTATTGAGTAGTAAGCTGCTCTTATTGTTACTATTATAAAATAAAAACATACATTTGATTTGAGTCTGTAACAGCTGGTGTTCATTTATGGTATTTGTAAATGTCAGTGTTTTTTTTTTTTATTCCGTTTTATTCTCTCAGCCGCGTTCACGCTCCCCCTGATCTGACACTGCTGTTTTCAAATAAAGACATGCTATAACAGAGGTGAACTCCGATGTGGATGAGGGTCATACATTGAAGAAAGAGAACAGAAGCCCACCCTGCAAGAAACGCCCATTCTCATATAAGAACAACACAGCTGCATCAGGCGTTGTAAGCTGAAGGGCTGATTGCACCCTCAGAGGACACAGACACCCCTGGAAAAACCCCTAAAACAGCTGACAGTCTACCTTCACATTGCTCCTTACCATCCTTACCTTACTTGCGCTATAACGCATGATAAACCTCCTTACCTTACTTGCGCTATAATGTGTGATAAACCTCTAGTGCGGTACTCTGCTTACTTAAAAACCTTGTACAGCGCCTGTTAGCTTTGGAATTGATTGTTTTGCTTTTTCTCTCTCTCTCAGAAATTTCCTGCTCCTGTGAAGAAGAAGATACGTTTGCATACCTTTAATTGAGAGACGGAACTGTCATCTCTGTCAAGGAGCATGTTTAAAATCTTTAAAAGAGACAAATGTTTGTTTGCAGTGTTTGAATAAAATTCTTCCTGTCTCTATGACCTCCTGTGTTTCTGTGCAAATCTGTGACCCAAGCGTGACAGCGTAAAGGCGAAAGATGGCACCGTTTGGATGCAGCAAGAGGTTGGGTGTCGTCCTGCCAGTGAATCTGCCACATGCATGTCCTTCAATGAAACAGAGTGCAACAGGAGCTTCCACTTGCAGCCAAAGTCATTTCAGTACACATATAGTTTGTCAACATGCCCATGTCGATCAAACAGAGGAAGCTCTGCAGTCTACTTTGACTTTATGCTGAAGGAAGATAAGTAAATGAATCAAGGTAAATAACATTCGATCTGGCTTTTATATAAATAACATATAAATGTTTTTCATATAAAGACCATCACAAAACATAATCACAAACGGAATTATTCAGGAAAAGATCCCAGTCGCCACACAGGGAAAAGACTTTCCAAGACTAACTTCATAAAGCTTATGAAACCATTTCTGGACAAAGGCAGAACCATAACAACAGGAGCATATATAACTCTCAAGCAAAATTTTTAAATCCTAACACGGCCTGTGAAGAGGAACACCACATCTACATCTCAGTGGGAAGATAAAAATGTATTACTAAATCTGCAGTAGTCAGCAAAACCTATGCCAGACATGGTGGATAGTAGTCTTATCAATCCAGGCCTCTTGAAAAACAAAATATCAATAATTGGGTAATAAATAATAATTTCCAGGCAAACGGTGAATGAAAACATTAAATAACAGACAGAAGAAATGGGTTATATCCAGATACTGACAAAACAATAATAAAATATTTATCTTTGCTGTGATACATCTTTCACACAAGTTCTTTTCCGAAAGCACCTTTTCAGAATATTATTCTACTCAAACTTTCACAATACTCTTTTGAGGTAAGGCTATTATATCAAGTTTCTACGCATCTTTCCTGAAAACACATTTTTTGGTTTGAAGAAAAATTTTGTACTTCAAATATACAAACTGTGAGGCTTTTAAATATTTTATAATTTATCTGAAATTCAAGCATAAAACAATCTTGCTGCAGAAAACCTAAACTACCACACACCACTTAAAGAGGCTCTCTCCATGCTTGTACATTTTGTGTGTCAGATTTTAAAAACCACTCTTTGAACAAAAACAACCTTGAATAAGTGGAAACCAGCACTACTATATAGTGGACTTTCAAGTAAAATGATGATGTGCACAGATTTATCCTTAATCATATTCAAGGGCACAAAAGGGGAGGGGAAGCAAACATTAAACAGCTCCAGTATTAATAAAATGATTTATCATCACTGAACCAGCTGCTGGGCTGGTAATTAAACAGAGTTTTTTATGTTGGAAACTATCTGCCAAACCAGAGTCACACAGAAAAAAACAAACTTTTTATTACATTTATTATTGAAACTTTCATCAGCTCTTTATTCATTCAAATAAAAGTTTAAAATCTACAAACTGATTTAGAGAAATTGAATGTAATACTATAGATAGACACCATAGACAGACAGATTTATTATTTGTAGTACTTAATCCAACTCTTCCACCTGACAAACACTTCCACTGACATCACTGAACTTTTACAATGAATAATTCTCAAAATAAAAATGGATTATCTGCATAAATGTACTACAGATTAAGCAGATGTGATTCAGCAGTTTTGATATTCTTAACCTAAACACATTCAAACAAATGCTTTGTTATTGTGTTAACTTTAAAACAATGTATTCAGTTCAGCTCAGTTCAATTCAATTTATTTTAATATTATATCTTTCTCAGAAGACAGTCAGAGTGTGCATAGACAGAATCAAAATATAGTAAAGTACAAAAAATGCAATATTTAAATAAATATATATACAGGAAATTCACACATTAATTTAAGCACAGAGTCAAGTTTACTGTCACATGTACACAATACAATGAAATTCCTATTTGCATGTTTCCTCAGTACAGTTCATAAAAATGCAAAACAAAATAGATAGATAGATAGATAGATAGATAGATAGATAGATAGATAGATAGATAGATAGATAGATAGATAGATAGATAGATAGATAGATAGATAGATAGATAGATAGATGAAGGGTGCGACAGAGTAACTAATGGCTTTTCAGTACCCTCTTTTAGAATGAAGGAAGACCCACTGGAAGCCCTGTGACCTAACATCTAGGAGAATTCTCCGCTTCTTCCATTTGTATGGCCATATGTGCCTAAACCAAAAATCGGCATTCACTTTAAATCCAGCTACCGAAGAGGTCAGACCTCCAAGCAAAATAAGCTTAACCTGACAAAGATTCACCTGAAAGGCTTATACAGTATGTGGTGCTTTGGCACATTATTCTTTCATTTTCTTATTGGATACCTTTTCCATGTCTCAATTTTATTCACTGTATATAGTATATAGTATATAGTATATAGTAAATATATACTATAATATATATATAGTATATATTGCAAGCAATGTTTGTCTGAGAACCCCTTTCTGGCTCTGACGAGGTAAGCAATACCACCCCAGGATGAGAGAGATGCTGACACTAACATTAGAGGAAAGATTGATCCCGCAGCCCCCACCCCCAGAAACTCTGCCCCATGCGGTCCTCAGAATATAGCAATGGCTCATTCCTGGAAGGTGGCTTCAGATGCTAATCTAACAAGCAAGGAGGATGGTGCCGGGCAGTGAGCACAGGGCCCATTAGAGGATTTTGGGCACTCAGGCCACCCTCTTGAAGTCTTTTTCTGATTGTTTGGTCAAAGACATTCACACCAGTGGCCTGCTGGAGGTCATTTTATAGGACTCTGGCAGTGCTCATCCTGTTCCTCCTTGTCCAAAGGAGCAGATACCGGTCCTGCTGATTGCTTAAGGACCTTCTATGGCCCTGTCCAGGTCTCCTAGAGTAACTGCCTGTCTCTTAGATTCTCCTCCGTCCTTAAGATTGTGCTGGGAGACATATTAACCTTCTTCTGGCAATGGCACATATTAATGTGCCATCCTGGAGAAGTTGGACTACCTGTGCAACTCTGTAGGGTCCAGGTATCGCCTCATGCTACAAGTAGCGACACTGACTGTAGCCAAATGCAAAACTAGTGAAAAAACAGTCAGAAAAGATGAGGAGGGAAAAATGTCAGTGGCCTCCACCTGTTAAACCATTCCTGTTTTGGGGGCCGTCTCATTGTTGCCCCTCTAGTGCACCTGTTGTTAATTTCATTAACACCGAAGCAAGTGAAACTGATTAACAACCCCCTCTGCTACTTAACTGACCGGATCAATATCCCAGACGTTTCATGGACTTGATGCTATACTCTGATTAAAAAGTGCTCCTTTAATTTTTTGAGCAGCTTATATATATATATATATATATATATATATATATATATATATATATATATATATATATATATATATATATATATATATATATATATATATACTTGACTGAGGTAAGCGAGAGGGAGAGTTATCACTAATGGTATTGTCTCTTACTTCATCAGCATTAAGAAGACAACCAGTGAGGGCACCCAACCCCAACCACGATGCCCATAGCAGGCCTTGGCCCTTCCAGTCATGACACCATAAAATGGGGTGACCCCAGAAACTGGCATCTTATTCAAGACCATGCAATTCAAGGTCAAGCTATAACATAAGAGACTCTGTGCAAGATACAACACTATTTTGTTTGTGCCTCCAGCTTTACTACTTTTTTGCTTTTTTCTTTTATCATAATTAAATGGAGTTACTGTGGTTGGTACCCCAACAATTCTTCTGCTTTAATTTGGTTCCCTACCACCACTCACAATAAACACACATAGATCTATTCATTCTTACATGGGTATATACAGTTGTGATTTTCAATGGCTCTGTACCATTTGCCAGAAAGCAAAAATAAGAAAAGTGACAGTGCATTTTGGCTGAAGGCTTTAATTATCCTCTTTCCTTTTCTAACACAGTGTTTGCTGTATATGTCCTGAACAGAAGGCATCTGGGTGCTGGTAATGTTCTGCACCACTTTGAAGTTGTGTTTTTGCCATACAATCATTGCTGAACAAAGCGTACAGAAGAGGGCTCAACACACTAACCTATGGAGTGCATGAGTTGAGAGTCAGTATGGAGGATGTGATGCTGCCAATATTCAAATCATGAGGCCAGTTGGATAAGAAGTCCAGAATCTATTTGGAGGAATGGCACTGAGTCCTAATCGAGGCATTGGTGATCAGCTTTGATGGTACAACAACGTTAAATACTGAGCTGTAATCTATAAACAGGAATCTGCCATAACAGTTTGTATTATCCAGATGTGCTAAGTTGGTGAGTGCAAGAGATGTGGAATTCTCTGTGGACCAGCTATAATGTATGTATGTATGTGAATTTCCCCTTGGGATTAATAAAGTATCTATCTATCTATCTATCTATCTATCTATCTATCTATCTATCTATCTATCTATCTATCTATCTATCTATCTATCTATCTATCTATCTATCTATCTATGATATGCAATATGGGGGTGATCATGACAATCTGGAATAATCTCTTTAATACATTCCAGCATCAATTTTTTAAAGCACTTGACTAGAGTTAGTGCCACAGGAGTTAGTGCCATCGGTCTGTATTCATTTGGACAATCCACTTTTGTTTTCTTGGGCAAAGGAATAGTTGTTGCCCTTCTGAAGCAGGCAAACACAACTGATTCTCTTAATGAAAAATTAAAAATGTCAGTGAAGACGTTAGCTAATTGGTCACTAGGTGTTTTTAAAACGTGCCCAAAAAATTCATTTGGACCAGATGCCTTGTGGACATGAACTCATTTAAAAGTAACCGTTACATCGTATATAGAAACGGACAATAATAATAATAATAATAATAATTCTTTACATTCATAGAGCACTCTCCATGCGGGGAGCAGCCAGGATGTGAACCCATGATCTCCTTACTGCAAGGCAGCAGTGCTACCACTGTGCCATCAGTGTGGATGAATCAGGCAATCAAATGGCATGATGCTTGCTGTCATGGTCAAAATAGAAACCAATAAATTGGTCTGGAACGTGAAAGGAAGATGATATTTGATTAAGTTATACTTTGTAGTCCATAAGTATCACTATTCCTTGCCAAAGATTGTGCGGCTCTTTGGTTAGTCTGGGTCTAGTTTGCTCCAGTACCAACCGGTTTGAGTTCTTTTCTGACTGTGTACCTGCATATCTTGTACATTTCCCTGTCACTGTTTTGAAATGCATTGCTACATGTTATCAAACAAATTCTTGATATCAGTGGTGATCCAAAATTTCTTTTTAGGAAATATGTAGACTGTTTTTGTAGCTTTGCTGTCATCTGTGCATTTTATGACGAGTCTTTAAACATGTCGCAAGTTACACAATCAAAGCAATCCTGCAGCTTTTTCTCTCTTTCTTTAGTCCAGCACTGAATCATTTTCTAGCTGGCTCATCACATTTCAGTCTGTTTTTGTAAGCTTGCAGTAGAAGTACTAATAGATGATCAGATTGTCAGTGATATGAGTAGCAGGCATGTAGGCAACTTTTATTGAGGTGTAGCAGCAATCCAGAATATTAGCACCCTTTGTGGTACAGGTGACATGCTCCTGATATGTAGGGTGAGTGTTCACTAAATTTGATTTGTTGAAGTCACCCCCATCAAAAAGGAATCCCTCATTGTGAAAAAATTAGTATTTTGTGATAATGCCGATTGTTCAGTGCATTGCTAATGTTGGCTTGTAACAAATGCAAAAGATCTTTGAAATTTACTGATCTGAAACACAGTGGCTCAGAGGTTAGGGTGATTGTCATGTAGTTTCAAGGTAGTGGGTATGAATTTTAGTCCAGTTATTGTATGTGGATATTTACTCTACAATTTTTCACCAGATTATGGAGGACTGAAAATGGACGAATCTACTTAAAATACTGAAATTACGAAACTCACTGTATATCAAGTAAAATAAAAGAAATTCAGGTAAGTTAAGAAATGACCTGTAGACTGAAGAAAGGAAAACAAAAAGTGTAGTTGCCAAGTTTCCTGGAGAGGGCAATCATCTAAAGGACCCATATTACTTTGAGAAAAGCAAAACTAAAGTCTCACTGACGTAGGTAGGGCAACTAATTGTGCAGTGTAATTGTCACAAGGAAATTACATACTTTAAATATGTCATAGTAGGACATATTTATATATCATATTTTGAGGGTCACAGAAAGCACACTTTCTTTCAATAATCAATGGAATTTATCCACACTTACAATCTTGAAGTTGCTTAATCCAGTTTAAGGTTGCAATGGACCAGAGCCTATCCTAGCAGTAGTGGACAGAAGGCAGGTAACAACTCTAGACAGGGTTCCAGTTTATTGGAGGACCCCCACAACTAATTTTGCTCACAACAGAGGCAGTTTTTAGTCCCGAATTAAGCTAACCGGCATTTTTTCTGAGAATGTGGGAAGGAAAACAGGCAACAACCACTGTACCAGCCCATGAATGGAATAATGTTTATTTACTTTGGGATTTTGCATATACACGTACTTTTTTGATGCTCCAAAATTAGTTATTTTTTGTATTAAAAGTGCACATTGTCATTAAATGTTGCTTTGGACAACTTAACTTTTTTGGTATTTGAAAACCGTTGTTTATAGGAAGCAAGAAAAATACAATTATAGTTTAAGACAAAGAGTGTTGTACCGTGTTAGCTATTATGAATGTAGTGAGAAGTCAAGCAAAATGACACCTTTTATTGGCTAACTAGAAAGATTACAATGATTACAAAAAAATGATTCCATCACCTGAAGTGGGCTGGCGCCCTGCCTGGGATTTGTTTCCTGCCTTGTGCCCTTTGTTGGCTGGGATTGGCTCCAGCAGACCCCCATGACCCTGTAGTTCGCAAATAGTGGGTCGGATAATGGATGGATGAATGGATGATTACATCACTAGCTTAAGACAAATAAATCTTATCATTGAGAATTTTTGGTTACCATGAAATTTGTCCAATATAAGAATAAAGATAAAAGGGAGAATCAACACATTGTATCCATAGTTAACTGCCTCTAATCATGTGAGACGTTACTGATGCCCACATAATGAACATTAGAACACTAGAACAATCTAAATAAGAACAGGCCATTAAGCCCAACAAAACTTGTCAGTCCTATCCACTTAATTCTTCTAAAATTACATCAAGTCAAGATTTGAAAGTCCTTAAAGTCTTACTGTCTACCACACTACTTGGAAGCTTTTTCCAAGTGTCTATCATTCTTTGTGTAAAGAAAAACTTCAGAAAATTTACCCATAACAAGTTACCAACTGTGTCCCCGTGTTCTTGATGAACTCATTTTAAAATAACAGTCTCGATCCACTGTACTAATTCCCTTCATAATTTTAAACACTTCAGTTGTGTCACCTCTTAATCTTCTTTTGCTTGAACTGTAAAGTCTCAGCTCTTTTAATCTTTCCTAATAATTCAACCCCTGTAGCCTTGGACTCACCCTAGTCGCTCTTCTCTGGACCGTTTCTAGTGCTGCTATGTTCTTTTTGTAGCCTGGAGACCAAAGCTGCACACAGTACTCAAGATGAGGCCTCACCAGTGTGTTATAAAGCTTGAGCAGAACCTCCTTGGACTTGTACTCCACACATCGTGTTATATCACCTAACATTCTGTTAACCTTCTTAATGACTGATTAGCCTTCTTAATGGCTAAATGATTACAATCAATGATTACACATTTAGCCAGAGACTCTTGTCAAAAAGGAAGTGCAGCTTGAAAAGTGTGGCACGTGAAGAGGGAAGGGTCCCCTGGAAGAGGTGTGCTGACAATGACAGCACCCACTTGCCTTGCTAGTATAATAATTGATTCATCACCAGTGATTAGAAGAACACTTTTCACAAAATTGAATTTCTAGCAAAGCTCTGTGTTTCATGTTGCAAAAAAATATGAGAAACAAATGACATTTCTCTTTCAGCAAAATTTGTGCCATTGACACAAGAAAAAAAAAAAGCATTGGGGAATTATTGCCCATTTAGAGCTTAACCCCACCTCAGGGTAGAGACATCTTGTCCAGGGTGGATACTGACTTTCAGTTCCCTTCACAGATAAACATTTTTAATCATCCATTCTGCATACATAATGTATTCTTTTATAGAAGTGAGAAGAGCAGCAGGCTTTCCTTAAAGCATTGGACACAAGGAAAGAATGAATCCTGGAGGAGATGCTTATACATACGGCCACATAGTCGACTCTTAGCTAAGCATAATTACATTTTCTGCATGTGAAGAGACTGTACACTGCTCAGAAAAAAAAAATGTCTAAATTCCACAAAGTTGAGAATTAGTCTGGGAATTGAACCCAGGTTCCTGAGACTGGTGCTTACCACTGAGTTACTTATTTAACAGCATATGCATACAAGTATAAATTGATAGGCAAACTCTTCACTGAAAATCTAATATACTTTTAAAGATCAACATGACTTTTAATGGCAGTCACGGCTGAGCAATTATACATGACCAGGAATGTGCGAGGACTCACCATGCACTGCTACTGCTTTTGTATCCTGCAGAATGACATTTCCAGCAGAGATTTGCACAGTGACTGTATTCATTCCCTCTGTGGTAAAAATATGAGATATACTTCCATCCAAAGTGATGAGAGGCTGAAATTTGAAAAATAACAATAATAAATTAACTTTATTTGAATGTTATTCATGAAGAAGCAACTTTTAATATCAAGTTGTGTAAATTGCTCTATATAACTTCTAGACAAGGCTTTGTTAGATATTAAATTGCATACCGCATGTTAACAAGCTTTCTTCAATTAGTTATTTCATTCTCGTTTATATTTGTATTGATTTTTGGCTCATAATTCTAGCAGCGATTCAAGAAATGAATTATAGAGTAAACATGTAGTTCCACTTTGTGCATATTTTCATTGTTAGTGTTGTTTAATTGGTGTTGAACTAGTACAGCTCGGATAAGACCTTGTAAGAAAAACAGATTTATGTGTGTTCTTGGGCTTGCTGAGCTGCTGAAGATTAAGGCTCTGCTGCCTTGCATTGCATATCAAATAAGAGGAAATGGAGTTTTGACTTCATGTCCACAGGCTTATAATATCTAAAGCAAGCCTTGTGGCACCTAAGGGCTAAAGAAATTTAGCCTACCTGTCAAAGTCAGATCTCCAACTAGTTTATCATCTATACCTCAACACATGGCTATGTGATTTCACATTTCAGTTTCAAGAAAACAGACACTGTGGAAGTCAGGAATTTACATAAGAAATGGAGAATAACAAAACTGAAGTTGACATAGTATTTTACAAAGAGGATTAGTGGCTTAGCCTAGGAGGCTGACACTTTGTTTTGTACTTTTGCCTTCTGCTCTCTTTTAAGAGCAGCTATGTTAATCTGACAGTAAACAAATAAGATTATGATACATTTACATGTATTTATATATCATATAGCTATATATATACATATATATATAAAATTGCAATCACTTAATATATGTAAATATAAGAAATATCAAAACAAATACGTACATATAAAAATTATGAACAAAATGCAATCCATGCATCTTCCTTCACATTGTTATAGGGAGCCAGAATCTAATATAGAAACATCCAGTTCAAGGCTGGAGCCATTTCTGACCAGGATATCATTCGAACGTAGGACTCATCAAACACCTATGCTTACAGTCACCACTTCACCCACTGAGTTTTCAAAATGAAGCGACTGAGGAAGTGAGTGAGTGCTTCTTTCTAGTTGAAAATGGTTCTCGTTTGACTTCTCCTTAAGAGATTCATTGAAGTGCCAGTCTCATATAAGCAATACTTCATTCATTCATCCATCCATTTCTTACCAGCTCATCCAGTTCAGAGTCTGTCAGAACTGATCAGAAGGTTAGAACCAAACCTGAATTAACACCAGGAACCACTCACAAACACACCAATGGGGATAATTCTGTATGTGGAAGAAAACCAGAGAGCCTGGAGAAAAATCCATGCAGGCACTTGAAATGTGGAAACTCCACATACCAGCCAGAACTGTGAGTCTTAAGTGTGTACCATTTTGCCATGACATGCTTTTTGAAATACTTCCTCATGAAAGTGCAAAGGAAAGTCACAGTGTACAAGGAGCAGGCCAACGTGTGCTCTCTATGGTTAATTTACAATTCAAGGATATATGAAAGGCACCATAACTTGTGAGCTTTGGGTCAACCACCACACTATGGATTTAGGTTATGCATTGTTGGAATATTTTATCTCCTTTTTACTTTCTCGTATATAAAGTATAGGGAATGCATTGGAATCTTCAAAAAATTCCACTTTGAGATTTTGATGAATCTCAACGTTTTAGACCTCTGAATCTGAAAATACCATTTTTGGAATTATGTCTTTGTGTCTGTCTGTCTGTGTTTGTGTGTGCATGTGTGTGTGTATGATAACTTGAGTACACTTTCACTTACGTCAACCAGATTTTACATACAAGTATTAGGTACAAAATGTAGATTTCTATCAACTTTTGGGTTATTTCCTCTAACTGGAAGTGGTACTTTACCTTTTATTCATGCAGCTGCACAGTTCCGATTTATTCAGCCTTACTTTTATAATAATTGGTCAATATATTATTAATTTGATTCAATTTGTTGTTGATGGTTCTTTAATGATCATAATATAAAAATATAATCATTGTCTTGCGGTTTACTCCTCAAATATCCATCCCCATATCTGAGTATACGAGAGAGTCAGTTTTTTACTGTTAAGAATTAATCAACTGCCTTGTTGATATGGGGGGGAAAAGTAGATACTGTACATACATACATACATTAATTTGCTTCATCATTAGACTTACTGGTCATTAGTAGTACGGGACATTACTGTCATGTACAAGACAGTACATGATCATTACTGTGATCAAGTATTTATTGAAGGTTTAAATAACATTAATGATCAATATAAATAATAATAATAACTGACTGGTTTCTCATAAAATAAACAGTCAAAAAAGTCAATGATAATGACAGTAATAATAGTAAATAATACCAATAATAAGTAATAATAATATTTGTAATATTTGTAATAATTGCAGAATTTCCGCTACAGCTTTCCATTTTGTAATATTTGAAGTGAATGACTTTTTGTTCACTGCTTTTTGCTGCTGTGAGTGAGATAAAAAAATGAAGCTTGCAGATTTGCAACAAGAAACTAAGGATGTCTTTGCTGCTGTTGTGCCAGAACAGCTTACTCCTGCTATACAAAACAGCCTCTGCTAGGTAGAAGAGAAAGGGAGGTCCAATACGGGAAAGCGGGATGTTATTGTGAAATGAAGTCGATAGAAATTTAGTGATAGACAACCAGAAAACTGAGACTGAAGGGCATTCCCAAACCACATGCAAATATCTACTATAAAACTAAAGAAGCTTCAGGGCCCCTAATCCTAGACTGGCCACAAAAGCGACTTTAATTTTCATCCCCCCAATAACTTGTAAACTATAAAGCATAGGAAATTATTATTCACACCAATGACTTTGACATGTGAGATAGTCCAGTATAGCAGTTTTAATCAAAATATGATATGTAGATGTTAAAATTAAAAAAAAAAAAATCAGTGGTGATCTGTCATGCAGCAACATTGCTCATTGTGAAGCCATCCCCCCAACAGCTCAAGCTTCAGGGCCTTAAAAATGTAGGTTCAGGATAGGTAGAAAGGACAACAGCAATCAGTGGACAGACCCATGGCATAACAATTTCAGGGAGTAAAAAAAATGCAACGACCGCACATAAACTGAATATTTTGAAGAACAGGGTGCTTAAACAAAAGTAAAATACTACTAAAAACAGTTTTCCAAAAAGATTAGACAACATTGAAAAAGAGAGAATGTCCATCCATTCATTATCCAACCCGCTACATCCTAACTACAACCAGCAGCAAAACAGATGGAATTGGTAAAGGTCGTTTGGAGGCCTTGCACAAATTAGAATACAGACAGGAATGTGCGGACCCTCACCTGTCATCATAAAAAGTAAAAAAAAAATGTATAATGATAACATAAAATAAATGTGTCCATTGGTCTGTGCTATAAATTAGATTTTTGTATGATTCCGATAATTTTGATCATTTTTATAGTCAAAATCGCTGAATTGGCGCATTTTCTGTTCAAATACAGGGGAGAAACGGGAACTGTGGCAGCGATGAGTGAAGGCTCACCTCTGTCGTTGCTCTCCCTCACACACTTGGTTGATGCATGCAATTGGCACGTGCCTGTTGCTGTCTCGCTGTACGTCGCCAATATAATGTTTGCAGACACGTTTATTATAAACCCTGACTTTCCACAGTCTGCCTAATATCATTAATGAATGTGTGTGACATATTTAGTCTTGCTAATCGGACATAAAATAGCAGTAAAAAGGCACTAGGTGAGGCAGACAGTACCGTGCCACACCGCAGGGGGCAGATATGAGCCCAATAGGTGCTCGTTGCTGATGTTCTTCTACGGAGAGACTCTGGGTGCCAATAAGCCGGCAATAACAGAAAGTCAAGTGCATTGCAGTGGTCCGTTTATTTTTATTTTTACTGCCAAAATGGAAGATTAGATTTTTTATACCAAACGAAAATAAGGAGGACTTTTACAAGAAAGTGACAGAGATTTTTGTTGAGAAAGATAGGCGCATGGACTTCATTTACAAATACGTGTAATTTTATAAAAAATGGGATCAGACTAAGAAAAAAAATCCAATATTTAAAAACTAAATTTTGACCTTAAATAAAATATTCTTTTGTTTTGCTTGTTATCCTTTCGTTGAACAATCTGTATTAAAATTGATTAAAGCATCAGAATTAAAAGCTAAAACAACTAAATATTTCAATCAAGGGCAAACTTGAAATCCATTTTTTTGTACACCACTCTATACTTTCATTTGCATTAAATTTGATTATGAATTGTGGAATTGCAATGGCAAATTTAGAACACATGGCAGGTGCAGAGCAAATGCTTCGCTCTCTCTTGCTGCTATACATGTAACGTTGTTTCTTAGCCAAATATGTAACTTATACCTATGTGTGTGTAAAGAATGCTGATGAGATATGAAACATAACCTGTACTCAATGTGCATGCTGTCAGTTGAATAGTGAATAAGCTCCTCTTTTGAGTTTACATATTTGTAAATCTGAGTCTGAAGGAGTGCGTGCCTCACCAGCCATGAACCTCAGCACATGTCACTGCATACAGAGATGCCACAGGTCTAGAAGTAGAGAATAGGAAGTGGATGGGAGATTAAAGTCAAAGATTGGGAAATGTTGTATGTTTTGAGAAGAGACCTTAGTTGTAAAAAACAGAAAAAAGAGGAGGATGAAATACCGAACTCGGACATCAGAGACTGGAATGTTTGGAGCCAGGATCATTAAAAATGTCACCAAGAGTTGAAATACCTAGGGAGACCCATGAGACAAGTGAAACGGGATGACCAACTATACACAAAGCAGGATTGTTGATGATGAGACTTCCTGAGACGCTGACCTTTGTTTTTAATATTAATTTAAATGACTTTCATTGCATCAACCTATATTTATTAGTTTTGACTTGATACAGTCTGGCATTCTTGAGTAATCTTACTAAAAAATAAAACTGCATGGTGTAAGGTCCAGGATATACTTGATGCTCAGAACGCTCATTTGACACATCCTCTGAGCATGTCGTCAGAATTTAACACGACCAGTACCAGCAAAAATTTGGGTTGCATGCGTGTTTAAATTTTGATACGTGACGTCAGCATCATTGTTTACTATTAACATCTCCATAGTGATAAACATGTCTCTCAGAACAGCTGGCATCAAACTGGCAGTGGATGTGAAAATGTGCAAGATGAAATGGAAGCAAATTCGAGACAGATATGGTTGTGCAACACAGAAAATGTCAGAGAAAAGAAGTGGGGACTCAGCTGTTGCAAGATAACACAGTGTTATTGCAAGCCACATTGCAGCTCCAATAGGATCAGTGTGTGTGCTTCAATGTTTTATGAATGGTTCGATGAAGCAAATCATCAAACTTAAATGCTGACATATGAAAGTGTTCATGGTGCTTTTCTTCATCCATTTCTCACATACGCAATACAAACGTTGCATATTCCCCTTCGTAATGATGCAATACATTTAGAGGTCCCACATAACATCTTTTGGGTTGCTGTTGCTGTCTTTTTTGCACCTTCACAAGAATTTTTTTATCTTTAACCTTTTTCTTCTCTTAACTCACAACATGAAGAAACCAAAAGGTGTTTTCACACCATGATGATTTCTGCCACCTTGTGGTATCATCCAGATTTACATAAAACAAATGCACAAGTATAGTCATTATACTGCATGCATAGCAGCAGCGTCCTGAAACTTACGCGTCATGTAGCGTTAAGTATATCTAAGCCCAAAGACAGGAATGATTGTCATCACAGAAAAAGAGAAGTATAATGGAAAGGCTTTCACTTGGTCAAAGTGGTATTTCATTAAACAAGCATAGATGCAAAACTAGTAAGTGTTCCTTTTAAACATTTTTACGTAAATAAATTGTACTGTTTGGCCTCCCTGAGCAGCACGTTAGTGTATTGTTGCAAAACATTTTAGATTTTCATTTACTTATTATTTGGCTGATGCCTATATCCAAGGCGACTTACAACATTTTTGATACAATTGGTTAGATTTCTTTTGGTGTTCTAACTGGAGCACAGGATGAATTCTTGTCACCTTATGTGTGGAAGTTGTACATTGTCCCTGTGTCCATGTAGGATTTCCCTATTTATTTAAATTTATATTTGATTGATCATCAGCTCTATAAAGTGACTGTCCTGCAATGGTCTTGCGTTCAGTTCCAGCATTGCTTCCTGCATATTCTCTAAGATTCTAAAATTGACTTTGGCTCCCAGACCAGAAGAAGTGTTTATCAGAGTAATCTTAATCCATAACTAGCAGACCACGTGCGCTTCGCTGCAGTCGCTGTATAGTTGGAATAATTATGTATCTACATGCGATTTATAGAGCTTTATTATATACAACATTTTTTGTTTATCCTCCTGGAGCCAAAATATATAAATTGTCTCTATGACTAATTCATGAATATGCTACATAAAAAACAGAAACGGGAAAAACGGCAACACTGCCGGGAACAAAAGTAAATGAGATAAAGTAAAAGTCTACAAAACACTAAATGAGATAAAGTAAAAAAGGGCAACAGAGCTGGGAACAACAGTAAAAAACAACAGTAAATGAGATAAAGTAAAAGTCTACTAAACACTAAAGTACAAAAACGAAGTAGAAAGTAACAGTAAACCGCAACACCGCCTGGAAATCCGGCATACCGCGTCTACTAAACAATAAGAAACACTAAGTAGAAACTCTAAAAATACTATTCAGTAAGTACTGTGTCTAGTAAACAGTAAATCAGTAAAGGAGAGAGGACTAAACACTAAGGAAAAAGAACGGTGAGGTGTGGAGCTCAGCTCAGAGCGAAATTAAGTGAATGAAATGATGTGAATGGGAGGGGAGATGATCTCGTGACTCCCCCACCCGCCTTGACTCTCAATCCCTCCACAAACACACAAACACAGTCTCTCGGATCACAACTTTCCTTTATATGTATAGATGATGCTACGATCACATAAATCCTATCTGTTGGTCAACCTTTATATTTAGAGTTCACTCTGAACAGTGATCTGCAAGTTATCGTCTCATGTTATGCCAGTGCTTAGATCAAGTACAGCCAAACCTGGCAAATAAAGAGTCCGCTTATAACAGAAATTCAGCAGATGAGCGGCCCTAATGATTGTCTGTTGTTAATTATATATATATTTGATTACATACTGATAAAATCAAACAATTTACAGCTATCTAATCTCTTGAGCTAGTTAACAGAATGAATGTCATAAAAATTAAAACCCCAAGTCCAATTAGATGGACTTTTATTGAAAAAGTGATTGCATCGTGTAAGCCTGAGCTGATTTGTGTATCTGTAATCCAAAGAGCCATTTCATTTTTTTTTTATTAATTCCACTTGAAGGTAAATAAAGTCCTATATGAAACATTTTCTCCTGATTTTATGATGTGATCATTTCATTCACTGTACCCACGCTTTTAAAATCAAATCAGCAGCAGCTCTTAAATTAATAAAGATTATCAAAAAAAGAGTCATTATAAATATATCAATACAGACTATGGACAGAAAAAAAATGGCATGTAAACTTGTCATTTTAAAAATGGTAAGAATTTTTTTTTATATATTGTAACTGTAGAAGTAAACTATTCTAGTTTTGATTAATGTGCTGCTGAAAGTCTTCAAATGCTTACCACAATGTTTTCTGTGCACATACAGCAAATATGCAGCTATCCAAGTTAAAGCCATTCCAAATTTGTACTTATATTTTTATTACAAGTTTTATTAAACTTAAAACATAAGTCAGCAATTTTAAACTAAATCTACTTTTTCAAGAGAGCTGGGCCTGCTCAAAGCATGAACAAGGTGGGACTCCTTTCCATTTGGGGGAACATTCACACTCATGGCCATCTAATTTGGAGTCACCAGTGAAACAAACAACATGACAACAAACTGTAGGAGTAAACTAGAAACCTCAGAGGAAAGAAAAACGGAAGACTCACAACCAAGGAATCAAACTGGAGTTGAAGGTGAAAGTGTGGCTCACAACAAATACACATCAAATAAACAAAGATTTGTTCTTCTTATTTTTTTTTTTAGTTCTGCATTATAAACACTGACACATATTGGTTGTCCTGTAAAGCGATTGATTTAAGACTTTTAAAATTGGTTAATGGTCGTTTGCATATAAAAAAATTTGGGAGTGGTCTCCCCTAGACTTTCTCATATACTCAGCTATTGGGATGGATATTTGAGGAGTAAGCTTCAAGACAATGATTATATTTTTAAATTTTGAACATTAAATAACCATCAACAACAAATCAAATGAAATTAATAATATATTGAACAATTATTATAAAAGTAAAGTTTAATAAGCTGGACTTTGCACCTGCATAAATAAAAGGTAAAGTACCACTTCCGATAAACAGAAATAGCCCAAAAGTTGATAGAAATCTATATTTTGTACCTAGTACTTTTCTGTATAAAATGACCACCCGCTATTCAGCTCACAAACTGTGATTATGTATTTTGGGAGTTTGTGTGATCTAATATAACATACTGTACAAACACAGCACTGGAGGCCGAATTAAAGATGACTGTGAGTGGTAAATGAAAATTAAAATATGCAAATCACCCAGTCACTCACTTTCCAGCCCAATGACGGACTCAATATGTGCAAATCTTAGGTTATTAATGTGCAAGTAACATGTTTGTTCCTGGTTCCTACATTTACTATTTCTCTCTGATTCGTTTCTGCTTTCTCTGTCAGTTTAATGGCCATCATTTAGATTCACCCAGGTTCACCCAAGTTTTGGGGCAGAAATATGCTATTTTTATTAGTTTACTTTTATGATACACAAGATGGTCAGTCACCATATTTTAACCCCAGGTCACATGGGTACTACGAAATATAGTGTAAAACTAGATTTTATACAATTAAATACTTTTATCTGTATTCTTGATGATGAATATATATGTTCACCAACCCTAGATCTTCCTAGATTACTTACTTTATGAAAAGAATTACATTTCTTTTTTATTAAGGGAGTGAACAACTATTACTTACTATCATATTTATTTCTACTAGGGGCCAGTGGTTCCTAACCTTTTCTTTGCCCCACATCCCTAGAAAATGTTTAGTTTATGTTTTCACCCCCTACAAAAATTTCATCACATTTGAAGATGAAGATGTCAAATTTCTTATTTTTGTACCACAAAGTAAACCACAAACTGTACTGCGGGTGGACACATTGAATAAAAAAAAAAGTTTTTAACTGCATAAAATGGAAATATAATTCAAGCAATTTACCTTTATAAATCTTAATAATGTAAATGTGCCTCCCATGAAGCTTGGACACATGATTGATGTATATCCCGTGAATTATCAAGCACCACAACAAAATAACTCCCAGTCAATTATCGGGGGTTTTGGGGGATTGGAAACCCCTGTGAAGCAGCAGGTACCATAGTGACGCTCAGCAATGAAATACAGTCGATGAGCTTTGTCCCCTGATAACACCTGCATTACAGTTTAAAAATAGATGTGCCGCACAGCTAAAGTTGCTGTGCTACGACTAGGACTACTAGCAGAAAAGATGGACTGAGTGTAAGCAGCAGATGTTGCATTCAATTCAGTCTCCCTTGCACAAATTTTCAAACAAACCTCGAAATCAGTGATGTTTCACCATCAGGATTTACACAGAAATCAATACTAGACCTCACCCTTTTCTACGGACCATTGCAAGGAACAAAATGTTAACATATCAAATTAATGAAAAGGAGTTTTCTAATATAACACTGATTCTAAAATAGTTTTTTAGGAGATATATATATTTACTATGTCTCTCAGAATTCCGTAGTATTAATAAGGCAGGCCTAAATGAATAAGTTAGATATAATGGCACCTCATTTAGACTTGCTTCATGGATGTATCCCAAAAACACACTTTTCCATGAAATTGGTGAAGCACATATGGAACTTTGGCCTCTAGAATGTCATAATGTGTTGTTGTGGTTCCCAATCTGATCTAGCAGTATTTGTTTTTTTCCTGCATGGTGTCTTGGGTGGCTCTCCATAATCCTGAAGTGAATATGCATGGTAGAAAATGGACAAATAGCAGTTCATGCATTGTACTTAATACAGTGTGTCACAGATTTGACTTTTTTACATTTTAGACCCTTTCTATTAAACACAAATCTAGTCCTTATAAGCAGCTTATAACTGTAAATAGGTCTGGATGAATCACTCTAACAGGCTTGGAATTGCTACTTTGTTACTTTCCCCATGCAACATCACTGCATAAACATTTTGAGAAGTTCTTGTATGTGTCTGTCAAAACCATTCAAATCTATCTATCTATCTATCTATCTATCTATCTATCATCAATCATCAGGAAATATATTCAGGCCTAGCCAGTACTTGGATGGGAGGCCATCTAGGAAAAGCTTGGGTTGCTGCTGTCTATCTATCTATCTATCTATCTATCTATCTATCTATCTATCTATCTATCTATCTATCTATCTATCTATCTATCTATCTATCTATCTATCTATCTATCTATCTATCTATCTATCTATCTATCTATATTTTATATTACTGACTAGCAGGGGTACATTGAACTACCCAGGATGGAACAAAGTATAAGTCACTAAATAAATTCAAGACCTGGAAAGTTTTAAACTGAAATAAATTAACCATAGGGAGTAACATTGCACTCCTCTGCCAAATCCCACAAATTCCTTCTAGGAGAACGTCCCTAATAAATAGCTGGTGAGGTCACTCAATAAAGTTCCCCAAAAATTTTAGAAAGAAACACAGTCTGTAAAAAAGGAGAATGTGGCGAGATAAGTTTCAATAGTGTGGATTTGCATACTAGACAAACATGTATATATTAGATATAACAAAATACTACATGTTCTAAATGTACATAAAATATGACTATAATTCAGGCAAGAAAGGTCTTAACCTCAGTGTTGTTTCCAAACCACCAAAAATATGTAATCGTTCTGGAGCGATTGGGCCAGACCACAGCTGTAAGATTCACTTCCTTATTCTTGATGGCCACAAAGGGTACTGACAGATGGATGTGTTCCACTGGACCTAAAAAATACAAAAAGAGACATTTGCTGAAAGGGAAGTTTGAATCTGCAAGCTAACATAATTTAACTATGAAAAGCTATCTTTCACAAGCTATTGACATTTTTTGATGTAAGGGTTGCCTCACATATAAGACATTTTTCTGAATGTTACACAATTAGCAGTGTCGGTCTACAATTTCTTCTACGGGTTGTAGGCCATGTTGCACTGCAAATAAATTACCAAATTTTATAACTGAAGTGGAGACCATGACAACTTCTAAAAAGTACCTGGGTGAGACATTAGGACAATTTAGCTATTAAACAAACAAAAGATCTTCATGGACTAAATGGTAGTTTCTTGTTTTTGTCCGACATCTTACGTTCTTGTGTTGTTATGCACACTGTGTTGCTGTGAGTTGACCAAGAGATCTTATGGTCTTTTGCCAGTCCTCCAATGCCTCTTTCTGTTTCCCTAGTTGACATGGTACCACTAGCATCTGATAGGTCACCTATAGTATAGCATTCTTTCTATTCACTGGTCTTTCTCTCTCTTCCACTAGATTCTCTAGTGACCTCGACCTTCCCACACTGGCATGCCAAACATCTTTACCTCTGGCAGTGTGAGTTCTTCACTTTAGTGGAGGCCTTGAAGAAAAGTATACATTTTACAGGTATAGAGTATAGATGTTATAGGCATATTTAAATTTGTCTCATTGCAATTGGCCATTGAGTCAGACTAACTGGAAAATAAATTATTAATTTCTAAAGAGTCTAGAATGATTACAATGAAGCTACACTGTCCTATTTATAATAATCCCCTTTTTAATAAAATATCACTGTTATTTTTCAGTTAGTCTGGCTTGATGCACAACATCTGGGTCAATTGCAAGGAGACAGACTTTCCAAATTAACTATAAAATGCAATATATCATCTTCTTCCTATTTCTATTCCATTAGAAATATTGATCAGTCTTGAAGACTCAGATGGCATCTCTACAATTTCTAAAAACATTTTAAAGTCCCGTCCTTTCAAAGATCCCAGGGCACAATGGGGAAAGGATCTTTCACTTAACAGTTCAGAAAACAAATGGAAAGCAGCCATGCACAGAATTCACTCTCACACCATATGCACAAAGATCTCAATCATTCAACACAAAATCTTCTCTTGAGCACATTTATCTTGATTAAAACTATCCAAAATGTTTTCAGGGCAAGATCCAACCTGTTAACATTGCAATCGAGCTCCAGCCTCACTGGGCCACGCGTTTTGGCCGGGCATTAAAAGAACATTGTTTTGGACAAACACCTTTCAATGCTTATCAGACAACCTTGGTGTCACAATCAGTCCTAACCCATTCACATCTGTGTTTTGTGGATTCCAAGATGGGCTTAAAGTGGAGAAGGACAAACAAACTGTAATTGCCTTTATTTTACTACTAGCACGTAGACTTATCTTGCTCAATCGGAAGAATTCCAACCCACCGCCTTTAAGTCAGTGGGTAACTGATGTCCTGTACTACTTAAAATTGGAAAAAATCTAATTCTCGTTCAGAAGATCTGTCCAAAAGTTCTTAAGCATATAGAAGGATCTAATCAATAACATTTTAGAATAAGTTTCTGTGTAGGATTAAAGGATACTCTTTCTTCCTTGCTACTTCAAATACTTGCTTTATTGGCGGGCTCTACTCTCTTTCTTTGTTTTGGGTGGGGGTTGAATTTTGCTTTTGTTAAGTATGATTTGATTGTATGAATTGTTATTTGCTTTTAATTAAATTTAATAAAATAACAAACAAATAAATAAATAAAATGAAATTCAATACATAATAGTTCAGTCTATATATTTATTTTCTTCTTATTGTATTTGGCTTTGATACTCCCCTGACCTTTGTACTAATGGGACCACCAAAGTAACACCTCCTAACTGTCTAGCAGGTTACTCTTGTGACAGAGTCTGAGATTTGCCTCATGGCTTCTAGAAGTTCATTTGAATGAGTCTCTGACTACTCAATTAAGCACCCTGCGTAGTGAAATCTAGACAGAATTTTTTTTAGCCACCATGAGACCTGCAATTCACATCTTCAAATCAGGCTGGGCTCTTGGCTGCTTCATCTCACACCTCTTGGCACAGAAAAACTTAGCCTTTGAAAAAAAAATGTGCACATCCAATTTGGTCTTCATAACTAGAATACCCCCAGGTCTCAATTTAACATGGTGCCAGATTACTTCCCACTTCAGCGCTTGATTATTTTGAATGAAACGTGAAGACTGTCATTTCATATGAAGACAAAATTGTGTGGCAGACAAGTCTAGCATAGTTATTTTAGCACAGGTCCGCTTTCAGCTCATATAGTGGTTGGCATTCTCCGTGCTATAAGATTTTTAATCAGACATGTAGAAGTCACTTAGCCTGCTATCAAAAACAGAAAAACATAGTGGATCACTATGACACATGCACTGTGAAATGTAATGCAGTCATTACACTTGGTGTTTGCAGTAGCGTTAACCTTTCCCGGGTGATTTTTTCAATATTAAATGAGGGTTTAACTGCACATACACAGCATAACATGTGTTACATACGGCATATAAGAGAGCAGCTCAGTGGAGGAGTCGTTAGCGCTGCTCTCCCACTGTCGAAGCAAATTTGGTTTAGTTCTTCAGATCTGTCATCATCTGTGTGGGGTCTTCAGCTTCTTCCTATGTCCGAATTATTAATGAGATGGAATGGAATGGAAACAGTCAACTTTGTTATGACACGAGGGCCGGGGCTCAGAAGTTTTCAAAGTTCCTCATTCCTGTCAACACATTTTTTAATATATAAGTAATTTAATTCTTAATAGTTTTAATTAGTAATAATAATTCTTTACATTTATATAGCGCTTTGCTCACTACTCAAAGCACTCACCACACAAGGAGGACCCGGGAAGCAAACTCATAATCTCCAGTTGTGCCTGTCTTTAAGGATCTATTGTCTATTATTAGGACTTTTTGTATTGTGTAAACACAGGTAATCAGCATCAGAGAAAAATAAAAGCTTTTGTCAGCTGGTTGAGATGATTAGGGGCCTTGACAAGATCACAGTCACATATGGGCAAGATCCTGCCATGGGGAACAATTCCCACTTGAAAGGAGCAAAGACAAAAGCCAGTAAATGTGCTGATAATGCCCTTTAAAACATGAGGACATTTTGGTTAACTTATGGTGTTTAAATTAATATGAAGACATATGAATTAATGCAGTTTTTGATATCAGATGACTCTGTACTGTGGGTAAGGGTGCATTTTAAAGTGTTGACTGTTATTAATGTATCTTAACTCTTTCTTTCATATGCCACAATTACCCTCTGACTTTGTTTATTTTGACTGACCATGGACCCCCATAGTGGTTTATTTTGTCCAGGGATGCTGCGGACTGGAGCGTTTGGTTTTCTCTTGTCCATTCTCAACAGGCTGCAGTTCAACAACTTGGATCTACCCGTGAACTTTTCACAATGCTCTGCACCTCCACCCAGTAAGGAGCACTATACGAAAATGAATGAAGCTGATTTAAACTTAATTAAAGGTGAGGTGGGGCTAAAGGTCCAGTGATGGGAGAAAGAAAGAAAGAAAGAAAGAAAGAAAGAAAGAAAGAAAGAAAGAAAGAAAGAAAGAAAGAAAGAGTTGAGTGATGGGAATTATCCTGAGGTTGGTCTGAGTGCAATTCATCCTATCTGATATCCTGATTCATGATCCTTGAAGGTAGGCCAAAAGTGTTATTAAATTGTTATTTTTGTTATGTGTTTACTTTTATGTATCTATAGTCGTCAATTAACACAGTGTTTTCACCTCCTTGGAGTTATTTAGAGTGTGCAAAGTCGCCATGAGATCACCCCATCTTATTCATCATTTCCCACTTCTATGTGTGGTTGATGTGCTTAATCAAACTTCTTAAAACAGCTCAGTCCTCCACCTCCTCACCAATCAGACATTTTATTAAATTTCTTAAAAGCAAGTAACATTCCATAAAACAAGCCAAACTTGATAAAACTAAATTCAAAACAACCCCACCCATGAGAAAGAGAGCCAGGCCAACAAAGAGTAAAACTTTAAAAGTAGAAAAAAAAGGGAGAGAAAATCATTTCCCCCAATTTAAGTGCTTATTCTAAAATGTTATTGATTCGATCCTGACAGGTTTTAAAAACATTTTGCACAGATCCTCTAGCTGAGAATTAGATTTTTTCCAGTTTCATCTTTTTTATTTTGTCCAACAACCTGTGCTTTGGCCTCCAACGCTTTCTCTCCCCCTGCACTTCCATTCACATCACTCCTTAAACCACCTATGCATTGTCTCTCCTCATCAGATGTCCATATCACTTCAACCTATTTTTCTGTACCTTCATAGATAGCTCTCCACCTTTAATTGTACCTTGATTGTCTCATTGCTTGTGGATTTATAAAATATTAATATGTCCAGTTCTAATATGGAAAAGTAGTTTGTTAGCTAAAGTATCAAGGTGGTCAATAATTTCTGATACTCTCTCACGTTTCCAAGACAACAGTTTTGAATCCTACTGCTGCATGTGTAAAATTTGTATGTTTTACTCATATCAGCTTTAATTCTTTTCTGCATACACTGGTTTCCTGTTTGTGTCCTAAACATGTTCAGGTTGCAATAATTAGCTAGTGAAGTACATGTAAAGCTGTGCCCTGGGGTAGAATGTTTATTATTTATTTATTTATAAAGCACTTTAAAAACAACATCAAGACTGACCAAAGTGCTGTACAATAAAACCCAACATATAAGACACACAATAACCAAAGGGTAAAAGAAAAAGAAACACATAAGAGCTGAAGAAATAGTGTGCTGCCCAAGAGTAGTTCTTGTCTTGCTTTGGATATCTATGGGATAGACTCGGGCATCCACTCCCATTGGTTGGAGGAAGTGGGGTCAGAAATGAATAGATGGAGAAGAAGTAGCCGTAAGCTGCTGGCAGTGTCCTAGTAAATACACTAAGACGTCAGGTGTCAGCCTCAGGATTACTCTTATCTTATCTGGGCTCTGAATAATCGTAAGCATATATTTTCTTGTGTTAATCTGTTATATCTACCTTACATGTGAAGACTACGGCTACAAAATGCAAAATATGTTTTATTGGTTTTAAATTCAGCCAGAAAATAATGTTTATATGATGGGTTATATTTTATGCATGCATTGAATGTTATTTATTAGATACAGAAATTTTCAGGTGTCTCGTCTATCATAGGCTGTTAATAATAGAGATGTCACAGAGCACAGGAAAGTCATGGAGGACTTCATCTTATGGTGCGGGAAAAAGAACCTGCAACTCAACATCAGCAACACAAGTGGTGGTGGACTTTTAGCGTGCCAAACAGCCTGTGAGACCAGTCACCATTCAGGGGAAGAACGTGGAAGTGGTGCAGAGCTACAAGTACCTGTGGGTTCACATGAATAACAAACTGGACTGGTCTGACAACACAGTGGTGTTGGACAAGAAGGGCCAGAGTAGACTGGACTTCCTAAGGCAACTCAGGTGTTTTAATGTGTGCAGCAAACTATCCAGTTCTATCAGTCCATAGTAGCCATTGTGGTGTTCTATGCTGCAGTCTCCCGAGAAAGAAACCTGAGCTCAAAAGAAACACAATGCCTGCTCTATCACAGGGCAAATCCGGGACACACTGCAAACTGTTTTAGAGAAGAGGATAGTGCCAAAAGTGGATGCCATCATGAAAAATCCCCTCCAGGAGGAGCTCTCTTGAAGCACTTTTAGCAACGGGCTCATTCTACCACAGTATGCTAAAAAGCACCACTGGGGGTCTTTCCTCCCCACTGCCATCAGGCAATTTAGTCCATGCAGTGTACTCGTTAAGTTAATTTTGAAATATCTGTTGTGATGTATGGCTGGCTGTTCATCCCGGCCAATACACCCACGCTGCCAGGTGGAGCCCTCCCTGCAGTATGGAGGTGCACCGAAGACCAGCAGGGCATCATGGACATTGGAGTCTTTATTCACAGCCCTGCAGGATACCATAGGGGCCGCTAGGAGACGCTGCAGGGAGGAACGATGATTATTTGCCTTACGCCCCAGAAGTACGTCCGAGTCACATGGACAAAGGGAAATGACGTGTTTCCGGGGTAAAGAAAAGGACTTTTGATCTGACCCGGAAGTGATAGGAGATCACATGGACTGGGGATTGGAACACTTCCGGGTAAGGTATTATAAAAGGATTGTGGGAGCTCCCAGACGGCGAGCCGAGCTGGGTGGAAGGGTGGCAGCACGTCTGGGAGTGGAGGATTGTTTATTGAGAATTATTGTAGTGTATTGGTGTAATTATATGAGTATCGTGGAGAGAAGGGTGCTTGGTGCACATTATTGTCCAAATAAAATAAGTTATTGGACTTTTACCATGTGTCTGGCGTCTTGGACAAGGGTTCAAGGGAGTGACAGAGGACCCAATCTGTCACACTGTACAATATACAGTGCATTTATTTATTGATTGATTGTTTTGTCTTGTGAGTCTGTATCCTTCTTTTTTATGTTTATGCCACTCTATGCACTGAAATTTTGCTCATGGGATTAATAAAGTTTATGTAATCAAATTTAAAATTGGTAATAATAATAATAATAATAATAATAATAATAATAATAATAATAATAATAATAATATAAAAACATTTAGTGTTTTTGAAAAATAAGTGATCTAAATTCCTACTATTCTGAAACCAAACACTATTCACTTAATATTATACATCCAGTTTATTTTCCCTATTAATATTTATGTCCAAGGATGGTGCTGATGTCAAATTTAGAGTACCATAGAGATGCCTTCTCATTTTTTAGAATCAGGCCAGCAGTCCCAGCTATTTCATGAGGGCACAAGCTGGTTTTAAAATCAGGCATTCAAGTGGAGCGCCAAGTGATGCCGTTTTTTTTTCTACCCCCATTTTATCCTATTTTGCTAGAACTAATCTTTAGCAGAGCTTTCTGCATAAAATATGTCTCCTTAAGAAAGCTATTCCATTTTGTCTGTTCAGTGCTCAAAACCTGCAGCAAGTGCATTAGAAATGGACAAGAATTTAAGGGATTTACTGACAAATGATCTAATGTACGGTTTTCTTCCACAGTGCATCCCAACTAAACGCTTTAACTGTCTCTCAAGCACGTTACCATGAATATCCAGTGATCCATCATCTAATCCAGTTTTGTGCTTTACAGGATCGTGAAAAACCAGTAGTCAGCACCATTAAGTGGCAGGAAGTAATCATTTGTGGGACACATGAGAGTATTGCAGGCTACACTTACACTAACTCACTTTAAAATCTCCAGCTAACCTAATGCATGGTTGGAGGGTATGACAAGAACCTGGGATTCCTTGACAAAACTGAGACATAAGAAGAACATGTCTATGGGTCATAAACTGAAAGAAATTAATTGAATAATAAGACAAAAGAGCATACCAAAGTGCACCAAAACAGGCTCTAGCTAGGAACACTTACATAAATCAAATATTTAACAATTAATTGCACACTGAAGAAGCATTTGGGCACAGTGATTATTGCTGTTACCTTACAGATCAAGTGTCTTAGACTCAAGCCCTGCACCTGGTCATTGTCCATTTGGATTTTGCATGTTCTCCCTGTGTCCCTGGGTTTCCGCTGACATTCCCAAAGAAGTGTACTTTAGCGTAACTGGCAATTCATACTTGGCCGTAGTTGAGTGTGAGTGTGGTTTTGGGTGTGAGTGCACCTTTGTGTGGGAGTATGCCTTACAATGGAAGGGCCTTGTTTCTGCCTGCTGTCTGATGCTGCCAGGGATTGGCTCCATTATGTAATGATTTACGCAATGCCTTTACTTCTTAACATACAGTACTGTGCATCAGGCACTTTCCTGATGGTATTGCATGATGGACAGGAATCAACTTGTAATTATCAGGAGTGAGGGAGCCATCAATTATGATCAAACATGCAGTTTCAAATCTTCAGGGGAACTCCACCATGCTTCAATGTAGCCTGTAGACATTCATCCATGTTTTATTTCCAGACAAACCCCCTTCTTTTTGAGTCAGAGCACCCTTTACCATTTTCTCTGCACCCCTCCCAATATGTTTTCACATATACACAAGTCATTTGACTTTATTTCTACCTAGAAATAATGTTTTTTTGGTCACAGCTCTTCCATGAAGACTACTTCTGCAGACGCTATATGGGTATTGCAGGGTCCCAGTGGTTTTTGCTAGTTTCGTGCTGGCCATCTTCTGTCTTCAAAGAGAAGTAAGCTTGATATATTTCTTATTTGTTACATTGAGCTTCTGTGGCCGGCCACCACTGGTTGTCAACCATGCCCATTTGTTTGTACTTCTGTAGAAGACCTTCAACAGCACAACTTGAAACACCCATGTGCCATGAAATTTCAGCTTGGGAGAGACCTTGGTGATGCAAGATGACACGTTTGTGCCTTGTCACTATGCTGTCTTTTGCCATGATGTAAGCTTTTCAGGTTACAGGCCACATCTTCTGCAGCCTCACCTTTTGTAGTATGGCTGTCCCTTGCTCAGGTTTATTATTCTACACAGCTATTTCTATTTCAGTTAATCGTGTTCTAATTTAATTAATCTAAGTTAATTGGTTCTACAAAATTTTATAACAGATCATTAGCACCTGTAAAAATGAGCTTATTCAAACAGCAAACTATATGCCTATAAAGACTTCAAGTTTTTGAACTGGAAAGTGCTCCTTTGGTATGTCAGATTCTTTCTTTGGGAACATTTAATGATGTGTTTGCATTCCTTCACTTTTACAAGGAACATGTTTGAAACTCAAATAAATATTTTTCTATGGACACACTTAATCTATACCTGTATATATAATTCACAAAGGGCACACAAGACACTGAGCACAAGCAAGACACTGAGGGCATGCAAGACAGTGAACGCAAGCAAGACAGAGCCCGCCCGACAACTCTAAGACTAGGGGATACGCTTGACAAAGCGATGCCCGCCAACTCTAACCCTCCTACCACGTCATGGGATACGCACGACAGAACCACGCACGCCAACTGTAACCGTCGCTCTCGAGGCACGCAACAACTCACCAAACACAGTCTCAGTCACTTTCGTCTGTGCAAAAGTCCACATTGACCTCTGAGCCACGTTGACTTTACACCGCAAGCAAGATAGAGAGCCACGATCGCCAACTCACAGAGCCCCGCCCGCCAACTCTAACTAAGGGCAAGCAAGACAGAGAGCGCATGCAAGACAGAGAGCCCCGCCCACCAACTCTAAGACCATGGGATATGCACGCATTTAGTGTATACATGGATATAAATAATTGCATGTAAACGATTCACCAAAATCTGTAATATGTAAACGATACTGTTTGAAACGTTTTTTCATCATAAAACCCGGTATCCACGTCTACCTGTATTAGTTTAAATGGCACTTTTACCACTCGCAATAGGGCGGACACGCTGACTTATCATGTCGACTGGGCAACACAGTGAATGCGGTGTCTATCTATATATGTCTATGTTTTTTCGTAGCCTGCTACAGGAAGGTACTTTCTCAACCATTGGCATTGGTTTCGCTCCTTGCTATTTTCGTTATACTGTGACGGTGGTTTCCTAAGCCTTTGTTATACTGAATTCCTTTCTCACTGTTTTCTGTTCCTATTCTTACATCGCTGTATGCTATGGCGGGCTTCAGCTAGTAGAAAATAAAAAAACATCTAGGACCAATGTTTTTTTGATCTATGTAATGCGCTTTAAAGTTTTGCACAGTTCTATATATGCATATACATATGTTCATTAGAGGTTCGGGGCAAATGGTGAGGCTTATCCTGACACCAAAAGACACAAGGTAGGAATCAGGAATTTGGAACAGATGCCAGTCCATCACAAGACACCTGGTCGATTTAGAAATGTCAGATGGCTACTTATGCATGTAATCGAGACCCTGAGAAAATCCATGTTAACACAGGGACAGGAAGCAAACACCACACTGAGTTATCAAGACAGGTATAGAACACACTAATATAGGAGTGGGCAAAAGTGGGTTATGATTATTACAGCAGCTTTATTAACTCAATAGTTTTATTAACTCAAAAGAATGTCACAATGGCACAGTGTACTTAGGTTCAATCTCGTAAGTGTTCAAATTGCCGGCCTTTATTATTTACACATTCTTGTAGTCTACTTGCTAAGTAAGGATACAAAATATACAATAAGAAGAAATCAAATAAGAATACAAATAATACAAATAAACAATACAATAATAAATAATTAAATAAATAAATAATATAAAAGTAAACTCTGTGTTTTGCATACTCACAACTGTAAACCTACCTTTGCCCACACCTATATATTACGAGGGACGTTCAAAAAGTTTCCGCACTTTTATATTTTCATTGGAAATGGTGAAGGCGGGAGGAGTAGTGATTGGTTGTGTCTGAGAGTGTCATGTGACTAGTTCTGTCTGGCAACCCTGCTGCCTTTGCAGTTTAGTATAAGAGCTGACACCCTGTAGTGAAGATGGCTGCGAAATTTATAATTTGCACCAAAGAGGAACAGCATCCTGTCATGCACGTTTTGTGGGCAGAAGGTGTGCTGGGAGCAGTGCTCAGTATGGGGATAAAGTTCTCTCTTGTAGAGTCATCTATGAGTGAATTAAAATGTTCGAAAATGGCCGTACTACTGTGAAAGCAGCAGTGGATCAGTGGCTACATGCTCAACCAAAAACATTTTTGCTGATGGCATTAATGCCATACAATGCTGGGAAAATTGCATCACAAAGGAAGGTGACTACGTAGAAAAGTGATGTACAGTGATTCCTCGCTATATCTCGCTTCGACTTTCGCAGCTTCACTCCATCGCGGATTTTAAATGTAAGCATATCTAAATATATATCACAGATTTTTCACTGGTTTGCAGATTTCTGTGGACAATTGGTCTTTTAATTTATGGTACATGCTTCCTCAGCTTGTTTGCCCAGTTGATTTCATACAAGGGATGCTATTGGCGGACGGCTGAGAAGCTACCCAATCAGAGCACATATTACGTATTAAATAAAACTCCTCAATAATATACGATATGCTTCCCTCGCAGTGCTTCGCACACTTAAAAGCTCTAACCGCACGTATTGATTTTTGATTGTTTGCTTTTCTCTGCCTCTCTCACTCACTCTGACATTACATTGCTTAGAAGATACGGACACTCCTCTAAAAAATGCTGAAAGACTACCTTCACATTGATCCCTTCCTTGTGGCCGCTTTATCGTGGTGCATCCACTTAAAAGCCCAACAGCCCTATTGATTTTTGATTGTTTACTTTTCTCTCTCTCTGACATTCTCTGCTCCTGACACGTACTCCTTTGAGAAGGGGAGGATGTGTTTGCATTCTTTTAATTGTGGGAAAGAACTGCCATCTCTGTCTTGTCATGGAGCACAGTTTAAACTTTTGACTAAAGGGTGTTATTTCATGTCTAGAGGGCTCTAATAATGTTAAAAAACGTATTTCGAAGGTCGTAAACAGGTTTTCTATGCTCTAACTGCGAAAATATTAGATTTATAAATAAAGAATCCTACTTCGCGGAAATTCATTTATCGCGGCAGAGTCTGGAACGGATTAACCACAATAAACGAGGGTTTACTGTAATTTGTTTTTGAAATTCTTAATAAATAGTTAAAAAAAGGGCAAAAACTTTTAACTTCCCTCATATATCTGATAATCAAGGTAAACAAATGAAAAGTAATGCATTGCTAAAAGAATCAAAAAGTATTTTACATACATGTTATGTGTAAGTGCAGAACAGATGTTTCAGCCCCCAAACTGTTTTCTGCGACAGAAGACACCCGATATATTCCAGCAGATTTATAAATATGTTTAATTCCTTCCTCCATCAAACTCAGGTTAGAATATGACACTGCAATGCCGTCTCCAAAGTCTAGCTGGATGTTTGTCCTCAGAGAATCACCCTGGTGGAAGAAAAAAATGTCAGATATAGTTATTAAAGGCAGTTTTCAGTATGTGTTTAACATGTTTCACTCAGTCACACATTTATTGTCTTCCTTTAATATAAAGCATTTCACATCACGCCATCACAAGGCACTTGATACTTTGCTTTTACCTCCATTTGAAGCAACTGGCACAAGGCAGTGATCAATTAATTATGCAGCTCTAGTCCGCTGCAGTACCTACTCACACACACACCCACATACTCTCAACTGGACCAGTTTAGAAAACCCCAATCCCAGCAGCTTTAGATGAATGGCAACAGCAAACACTGGATAGGAAAGCAGACTAATACAGACTCACTCATACACCCTCACTCAATTTAAGTTTGTCAGTCAATCTAACATGCATACTGGAGTAAACCAAGATAGCAGGAGGAAAATGGACTTTTTATGCAGAGAGCCACATAGAAAATGACTGAGTGAGGTTTGAACTTGGGGCACTGAATCTACACGGCAGCAGTAAAAATCAGAGTTCTCACAGAACTTTACCCTGATTTCAGGCTGGTACGGTGTTGGAAAATGTTGTGTGATGGCCCAGGTTGGCTGCAGCTGCAATAACAACCTGGGGCCATTGACAGTCAAAACTGAGACGAGCAGGGAAATGTGGACACCTAACAGCAACAGAGGAAACTGTAAAGTGCAATTGTAGTTTTACCCGGATAATAAATAGCGTTCCATACAAAGTCCAGTGCTTCTTAATTAATTAATTAATTAATTTAATTAATTAATAATCCATGATAAAAATCAGCACTCATCACATTGGAGTAAAATCAGCAAAAGATAAAATCCAACAACAAGACTCCGCAGACATCCAGTCAGCCCAGTGCGTCCACCTCTTTCCATCTCCCCCAACTCAGCCTTTGGGTCCTGTAGCTTGACGCAGATGGCAACAACAGCGGTCCCACTCTTTGGCCCCCCTTGCAACTGCCTCCTTCAGTGTCTGCCAGGGCACTCATAGACTGTCTCCCTCATTCTTACTGCCTCCATTGGTGTCTGCTGGACATCTCAAAGTACTCAGTTGGTCCCTGCAGCCATCTGGTGCTCAGCGTGAGTGCCCTGCCATTGGAGTGACATTCATTTTGCTCTCTCAACACTTTGGCCCCTCTCCACTGCGCTGGCTAACACACTCATTTATGCCTTTGCTTGCCCGTCTGATCTTCCCCCACTGTTTTGCTCAGGGTGCATTTAACTTGATAGGGATGCAAGTCCACTGATTACAGACCCCAGAGTGCTAATGTAGCAATCAGAATGACCAAACACATCTGCAAAAGGATACGTGATTAGTCAATCACCCATCAACTTCGAGAGCCACTCCACCATGCTACCATGTACAACTACACCGCTCTAGTATTGTGGTCTTTGACTTTTCAAACATGCACTGCTACAGACCCCTCTCACTACAGGTTGACACAAGGATCCAGGATGCTGGGTTCAATTCCTACATCCAGACACTGTCTGTATGGTATCCCTCATGGTCCTTCAGTTTTCCTTACATATCCCAAAAGATGTCTGTTAGGTTAACTGATAATTTATGAATATCAATGTGGGGTGTATGCAAAAATGCTGTGTAATGGGAGGAATGCCGGTCCAGTATTGTTTCCCACCTCACGCCCACTGCTGCAGCTCATGTGCTGAAAAACAGAACTTGTTTAGGTTTGCTTGTGTTTCTCTTTGTATCTCGGCCTTTGTTTATTCATACATGCATACTACCTGTATACTGTTTGACTCAGTATACTGTCAAAATAGTCTTTGTCTAACTCTTTATCATTCAGTAATGAGTGAAGTCTCAATTGTGTTGGATATTTTTTACAGTAAGTGTGCGTGTCAGTATGCAAAAAAATAACTTAATGCCTTTACTTTATCAGTTTCCTGAGCTTCAGTCAAGGGCTTAAAGATAGCATACAATTCACAAACAAGTCCATTTTTGCAGTGATTTCCATATATAATTTATCAAAAATTAAATTTAAAAAATAATAACATGATAAAACAGCGCCTGAATCCAGTCATTGGCTATTGAGGAGTTTCTCTTTTAAAAGAAAATCTGCAAGGATAGATTTATCAAGTAAACAGCTGAAGTATTGCATGCAGAGAAATATTTTAAAAAATCAAACAATCAAAAGTGTTCAGGGTGGCTCAGCCTGCTGAAAACAATTTCAAAAGTATTTATTCACAAAAGCAGGTGCTGTAGATCATCAGGAAGTCAAAAAGCAATGTTTTAAATATATATTGGATTTGTTTCCATCTTTTCACTGGATTTGAGGTATAGGCATGGTCTTAATGGAGAAAGAATTAAGAAAAGCATGCAAATAGGCAAGAGTAAGCTAAATTTGAGAGTCAAAACTTTGTTTGCTAACATCCACTATAATAAAAGTATAATGATCTGTGTGTTCATCTGGTTACTATGTCTCTGTTATTCCAAAAGATGGCGCATCACAAACATTTTTAATAATAAAATGAATTGCATTTGTCATTCCAACAGATGGCACAACTCAAAAATTAACCCTGCTTTTATGAATCTCATACCAAATGGTATAAAACAGAGAGATATGCATTGCGTTGGGCATTGCAAATGTTAACGCTGAGGCCTACATTGATATTTCAACCTTCTTACACTGGGTAGCACAGCTAGTATAATATAGTGGGAATTGTATCTTTAATTTGCATGTATGGCAGGCAGTATGGCCAAGTGAACAATACAGAGACTGTTCATTCCAAACCTTTGACCTTCACTGCATTGTGTATGTACTGTAGTAGTATTTTAGCTGTCAAGATTCAAGAGTTATACAGGTACAACGTGCAGTGAAATGAAAAGCTGGTTCACTCCAAGATTGTGCAAAACAAAAGCAAACACACAATAGAATAAATAAGAAAATAAGAAAAGGGTAAAAAATTAAGTAAATTAAATAAAATTAGCTAAATTAATTTAAATTAAGTTAAACTAGGTTAAAATTAAGTTAAACCCTAAAGAACTAAAACAGTAAAAACAGTAAAAAATACAAAGTGGCTGTGCAGCAAATTAAAGTGAGTTTTATGTTTGAATATTTGTTGGCATGTCAGAGTTCAGGATTCTTATGGCCTGAGGGTAAAAGCTTCTCTTGTGCCTTTCAGTTTTTGCCATTAGGCTGCATAGCCACTTGCCTGACTTGAGTAGGCTGAACTGGTCTGTTATTATGGTGTGTAGAGTTCATAATTATTTGCAATTGTCCTGGCCCTACAGCGCCTAGTGTAGATGTCCTGCAGAAAGGGCAGTGCCAACCTTATGATGCCCTCTGCTGAACACACCATTCTCTGCAGGGCTTTGCGATCTCAGACTGATAGATAGATAGATAGATAGATAGATAGATAGATAGATAGATAGATAGATAGATAGATAGATAGATACTTTATTAATCCCAAGGGGAATTTCACATGAGCCATGCCCTTTTAAAAGCATTGAAAGACTTCATATTAAATCCATCCATCCATTTTCCAACCTGCTGAATCTGAACACAGGGTCACGGGGGTCTGCTGGAGCCAATCCCAGCCAACACAGGGCACAAGGCAGGAACCAATCCCGGGCAGGGTGCCAACCCACCGCAGGACACACACAAACACACCCACACATCAAGCACACACTAGGGCCAATTTAGAATCAGCAACCCACCTAACCTGTATGTCTTTGGAGTGTGGGAGGAAACCGGAGCGCCTGGAGGAAACCCACGCAGGGAGGACCCGGGAAGCGAACCTGGGTCTCCTAACTGCAAGGCAGCAGCGCTACCACTGCGCCACCGTGCCACCCATCATATTAAATCAAGTTTGCCTATTTAGTTTACAGAATGGTACAGCTGCCATTTCATGTTCTGCTATGGTCACCATCTGTTTGAAGTTTCAGATGCTTTGGTTTCGTTTTTCTCTCTTTACTTCAGTTTTACTTGAACATACCAAAGGCATACAGATTAATGAAACTGGATTGGTGTAAGAAAGTGTGAGTGAGTGTGTCCTGCATTGGGCTTCTGCACAAGCCTTTCGTGGAGTGAGCACAATCATTAAATGCACTTTGGATCCATTTTCTTCACCATCTGTACACTCATAATTAGATCTGCTTAATTTCAATTCAGGGTTGGGGAGGCAGCCAGCCTGCAACGAGTACCACACTGACTCACACCAGTCAAATTAAGAGTTATCAGTTAACTTAATCTGTGTCTATTGGATATAGTCGGAAACCAGAATACTTGGAGTAAAAATAATGCAGACATGAGAAGGAAATGAAAACCCAGGCACCTTTAACTGTGAGAGTTCACTATTCAGCACAGCAATGCCCGATTATTTATTCTGATTTTTCATTGTCAGATTTTCTTTGTAACTGATGATTCAACTGAAGAGTTCTGTATATAAAATGACATATCATGTACAAATCTGTACTTAGCAGAGCCCTACCCATTATGCCACCATCTGGCCCATTTTCAGAAGTCGCATTCTTAAATTTCAAGCCATATGATGAGTGTTATGGTACCAACAGGGTTTGTTTCATATTTATTTAATCTCTTTGTTGGTATTTAATTATAACTTTTTATGCTGTTATCAATTCTATTCTAGGTTTTGTTTCATCCATCCATCCATCCTCTTCTGCTTATCCGAGGTCGGGTCGCGGGGGCAGCAGCTTGAGAAGAGATGCCCAGACTTCCCTCTCCCCGGCCACTTCTTCCAGCTCTTCCGGGGGAATCACGATTCATTCCCAGGCCAGCCGGGAGACATAGTCCCTCCAGCGTGTCCTGGGCGGGGCCTCCTCCCAGTTGGACATGCTCGGAACACCTAACCAGGGAGGCGTCCAGGAGGCATCCTGATCAGATGCCCGAGCCACCTCATCTGACTCCTCTCGATGCGGAGGAGTAGTGGTTCTACTCTGAGCCTCTCCCGGATGACTGAGCTTCTCACCCTATCTTTAAGGGAAAGCCCAGACACCCTGCGGAGGAAACTCATTTCAGCCGCTTGTATTTGCGATCTCGTTCTTTCGGTCACTACCCACAACTCATGATCATAGGTGAGGGTAGGAACGTAGATCGACTGGTAAATTGAGAGCTTTGCCTTACAGCTCAGCTCCTTTTTTCACCACGACAGACCGATGCAGAGCCCGCATCACTGCAGATGCCGCACCAATCCGCCTGTCAATCTCACTCTCCATTCTTCCCTCACTCATGAACAAGACCCCGAGATACTTGAACTCCTCTAGTTGGGGCAGGATCTCGCTCCCAACCCTAAGAGGACAATCCACTCTTTTCCAGCTGAGGACCATGGTCTCGGATTTGGAGGTGCTGATTCCCATCCCAGCCGCTTCACACTCAGCTGCGAACCGATTCAGAGAGAGCTGAAGATCACGGCCTGATTAAGCAAACAGGACAACATCATCTGCAAAAAGCAGTGACCCAATCCTGAGTCCACCAAACCAGACCCCCTCAACACCCTGGCTGCGCCTAGAAATTCTGTCCATAAAAGTTATGAACAGAATCGGTGACAAAGGACAGCCCTGGCAGAGTTTTTTGTTTTTTGTTCAATCTGCATTTTATTTATTTGATATTGTGTTTTCATTTTTACATTGCATATATCAGTGTTTTTGGTGTGAGTCAACTGCTCTGTCTCCTGTGTGTGGTGCCAATAGAGGCGGGGCCACCTGATTATTCAGTTATGGGACTGTCCCAGTGGCCTAAATTGGAGAAGCTGCTCATGTCAGAGTAGCTTTGGCTTTGCTGGTTTCGAATCCTGGTTTTGAGATATAATTCTTGTTTGGATCTCTTAGTTTGTTGACCCCTGCTTCGATTATGAGGTGCTAATATTGGTTTTCTGTTTTTTTTTTGGGTGAGGATTTGTTTTGTTTTAGATTTAGGGCAAAACATATTTTTGATCTTTTGTTCCTGGATTACCTTTTGTGCTCCTTTTTAAAAAAATACTTTAGAACAAATATATAGAACATTCAAGGAACTTTGTCTTTGTTTAGAAATTAGAGTATACAGTTTTTAATGTTTTTCTTTCCATCTCACATTTTCATATTTTGTACATTTTGAACTCTAAGAACATAATAAATTGTTTAGTGAATACTAAGTTGTCCCAATATCTTATCCAGATACTTCTTTAAAGGTTGTCAAGGTTTCTTCTTCAACTACATGTCTCAATAGATTGTTCTTATTAATGTGCTTCAGGATTTAATCTTAACTCCATTTTGGGCCCATGCAGAACAAAAAAGCCTTCTTTTTGGGTTCCGGGATAGCAAAACAAGTAATGTGGCCTTTCCACTAGGCCCAGATCAGAATTAAGGGCAGGTTTGGACTTTGGTGTGGTGGTGTGGTTATGTGTGAGGCCTGATACCCCTTTTTGTGTTTTGTTGTAGCAGGAAATCACAACAGTGAATGGATGATGGATCTGATAATGCTGGGTCTCTGTGTTTCCTGAAACAACATCAAAATATTTATACTAGGACTGGCATTTGCCATCAACCAATCAGATTTAAAGTTAGGTTCTGAAATAAAAAAGTAAAAGAAAAAATGACAATTTTTTTGTCATTTATGAAAATAGTGTATAGAAAGCTCGGAAGGAGATCTACCCTTATTTAAATATCTTTGAAAATTTGATTGTTTAAAACAGCAGATATCAGAACCATATTCAACTGACTGATTTTTCAGTTAAATATGCCAAAAGCTTAGAAACGTACAGTATATGAAAATGAAAAAGGTGTAATTGTGGTGCAGTGAGCGGTTTTGCTGAATCAATGATCCAGCATCTTGGACTCAGTTTTCTCATCCGTTGTTTTGTCATGTGGTGGGTTCAGCAACCACCAGTACCAATGCATGCTCCCCAAACTGACCTGACCTAACCTGTTGTTGTCATTTTGCACATCCTTTCTGTTTGTGTTAGTTTTCCTCCTTTTGCTGTTTGTCCTCTCATCCTCCATTGCATACTTTAAATTGTGTATGGTTCAAGTGTGATTGTCTCCCACGTCTATTTCCTGCCACCTGAGAGTTTGTTACAACACTCTGTGCCTGCGCTCAATGAAGAGCACCAAACAAAAATAAACTGAATTGAATATTCACTCCGACAGATCTGAAACACCCTCTCAGATGGACCAAATTGATTCATCAATTTTGCTTTCGTCAGGTGACCCGCGGGTAACCAGATCTTGGCCAGTTATTTGGGAGCCATTCTGCTAAAACCTTGCCTGCAGTCAGGACACAGTGGGATGGCTTATAAATAATAAGCATACAATCTGACAATGCTAGCTCTTCACATGCCTACCTAGAGCATGCTAAAGGCCGTCTCTCTCTTAGTTTTGGTATCATTTGCTAAATGTGTACCTTTAATTAATTTGATCTACTCATTGAGGATCACTAGACAAAGATAAACTAAATTAAATTCAAGGTATTGTTGAATGCAGACGAAGCCAACTAAGGGTGACCTTTCTCTGGCTGCGTCACAGGCTTTGTCACTGTTGATAAAAATTTTGGAACCTTTACAAAATTTTCAACTGAATTTTGCCATTGTGATGAAGGAGCCGCATTCATGGAAAAAAATGTCATTGTCTTTTTGATGTTGCAACCCACTTGTCACATGTAAGTGTCTTTGCGACCCATTTGGAGGGGTCCATTAGTAAACTGAAGATAATTGCATGGGGGGGTGTGTTGCTCCCCCTAGGTGAACTGAGTGCATCAGAGCTGAGAGTGGAAATATATACCGATCTCTTAGGCAACCTGCCACGACTCAGTTAGCAACCCACTACCATGATAAAGAACAGGAACTTGCAATGCACCAGTGACAGCCCATGACCCGAACCAGTGGTTGAGAAATGCTTGCAAAGACTGAATTGCTGCACTCACATTACTGGAATTGATTGACTTGGTTAAGGTTGAACAGTTTGCTTTGGACTTATTTGATTAGGGTAAGGTTTAAGATGTCTGAGAGAAGGTTTAATAATCATTTACTGAGTGTTTTTAAAGGATAACAAGGAGGCATAGCTCAGCACTGTCAAGATGGGTCTGCCTAATAGATGTATGACATAAAGACAGCAGGCAATAACCTAGTGAGAGGCTGCTGTGTGCTTCTAGAAGAACTGCACCTACAAGGGCCCATATTGTATACTTTATGTAGGACTTTTGCCTATGCTTCTTATGGCTTTAGTTAATAATAGTTTACTTATGTTATGTTAAATGAATGAACACTTTGCCTTTACTGCTATTTTACCTGTAGTTTTTCCAGATGCAGGTGTTATGCTGTTGTCATGCGCATAGCGGATAGCTTAAGGGCTCTGGTAATTGTAATTACCCTCTACTACAGAGGTTGGCGCTGTGTTCTGAAATCTTTTCTCTTCCTTTCTCTTCAGACTGGATGATTGACAGCTGTAACATCGCTGATGTCACTTCCGGTGTGTGTCCGCCTGGACCCGCCTCTTTCTGCCAGAAGGACATATGACTGGAACTTCAACCATTTTGTGGATCTCCTGTCTAAAAAATGTTCTTTTTCAATTAATGATTGTTTTCTTTGCTCTACTGTTTTCCAGTTATATGGGGTCACCGGGTGTCGCTCCAGCTCTTTATCGTGGTCTGTCTAATCTCTTGCACTGTATAACACAATAATTTTGAGTATATGTTTACACATTGCAAAGAACCTAAAGTTTAGAGTCAGTGTGAAAAGAAGAACATTTTTCATGATAATACAGGCTGTTACCTAAGTTTTGAATTAAGGTCTTTGCAAAGGTAACCTGACCAGTCCTTGCTCTACCTGTAACCCAGATCAGAGGGTTAAAATAATCTGACAAATCTTTGTGAAAGTACACAAGCTATAACAATAGTTTTCTCATTCAACAAAATGTGTTAATTTTTGCATCAGTACAGATGCACTACATGTAGCCTCTTATGTAAAATGTCACTGGTTCTTCCTAATCCCTGATAAGACCAAACAAAGGCATTTAAAGTCTTATTATGTACCACCAACTGTGCCATAAATGCACCCAGATGACTCCTGTTCTAAAGCATCAGTAGGAATATTTATTCATATTTTTCTTGCTTAACTTCATACATACTTTGTAATTATAAGAGAAAGATAATGGGCCAGGGCTGTGATAGTTATTTCTGGAAGGCACTTTAAGGAACATGCCATCTCCTTTGTCTTGTAAAAATAAAATAACAGACGACTGTACTGGAAACGTAGTTCACTTCCATTTTTTTCATTAATGCCAATTTTGTAAAAGACTCCTCTTCCTTTTTTACATTTTTAATTTTTTCACAAAGCTTTGAACCTTCCATTCACAAGTCTTAACGCCTTTCTCCTTTTAATGGTATTCATTAGGGGTAATGTGGCTAATTAGTTTTTATAATTTCCAAATTTCCTTTGGGCCGCATCTGGCACATTTTGCAATTCTCATATGAGCGGAAGATTTGGTGGCTGCAGCTGGAGCCATTTTCGGCTTTCAACGTATCTGGGCTCGCTTGCAAATCCCCATCCTCCCTCTAGCAACACTGAAGCACAATGCATTTGGGATTGCCATTTGTAGCAGCCCCATCACGAGTGAAATGATTTGACAAATGTTAATATTTATTCAGAAGACAATGTTTGCTTTCACGCGCTGTTGAGCATGAAAAACATGCAACGCTACCACGGGTGCCTTGAAAATTTTTGTCCTGTTTAACTTGTAAATTAAAAAAAGGAATTTTTATGATAATGTGAAAGCAGCATCGCCATTCATATGGCCTTATTTTCCATTGAAAGAAAAACAATATTTTTTTATGTTGGGACTTTTCATTCTTGTTTTTTGGCATAAAACACCTTGGTCTGGCTGACACTAATAAATGATTTTTAGAATCCTTACGAGTCTCTAATGCTATTTGTACAGTAGAAGACTCATCATTAAAAGATGGTTTGATCTTAAACTATCAATTGTGTTTGATTTTTGTTGTAAAATAAGTTGCTTTATTAGCTATGGAAAATGAAAGCTTGTGAAGATGCTTTTCCTTTTGTTTTTCTCTGTACATATGCAGTGGGACTCCGTGAGGTATGGCCACTGGTCTTCTAGTGCACGCTCTGCAACATTTTCATCAGAAGAGGTGAACAAAAAAGTTGGCACTCTACAGTATGATGAGAATGTAGCTGTCTGGGATCATTTACCCAAAGGGCAAAGTAATGGGTGATCCTTTAAAAATGATTGTCTGCATTTTATGATTTACTCATTATATCAACTTATGGACCATTTCATTATATTTAAATAAGGTTTCCAAATTAACATATGATATTATGTGGAGGTAATGATAGTCTATGGGGATGGAAACCCATTGCTCTAAACAGCATTAAATGAGGCAGGAAAATGGATGGTTGGCTGGACATGCGACGAGTCCATCAATGTAATTTCCTTCATAAATATCCCATGATTGACGATTAAATAAAACTGTGAACATGTCACTGATATCCCATTTGAAGACATGGATATCTAAAATGATAAATATAGTGGATTCAGAAGATATTTGGACCCCTTCATTTTTTTCAGTTTTTGTTATGTTACAGCCTTGAGCTAAAACCATATGAATGATTTTTTAATTCACATCAAACAACACTTAATACCCCAAAATGTCAAAGTGAAAACAGGATTTTAGAAATTTTTGAAAATGTCTTACAAATAAAAAAGCAGAAATATCACATTGACACAAGCCTTCAGACCCTTTACTCAGTACTTAGCTAAAGCACCTATGGCATTAGATTACAGCATGATTTCTTCCTGGTTATGACACGACAGACTCCACACACTTGGACTTGGGTATTTTTCTGCCATCCTTATCTGCAGAACCTCTCAAGCTCTGTCAGTTTTGGTGGAGACCATCAGTAGTCAGCTATTTTCAAGTCTCTCTTGACATGTTCAATTGGGTTCAAGTCCAGGCGCTAGCTGGACAACTGAAGGACATTCCCAGAGTTGTCCCTAAGCTACTCCTGTGGTGTCCTTGCTTTGTGCTTAGTGTTATCGTCCTTTAGGAAAGTGAACCTTCAGCCCAGTCTGAAGTCCAGAACACTCTGGACCAGGATTTCTTTAAGAGTATCTCTGTACTCAGCTTTGTTCAGTTTTCCTTTAACTCTGCCTAGTCTCTTGATCCCCAACACCACAGCATGATGCTGCCACCTTTTGCCCACCGCTGGAATTGTATTGTACAGGTGACAATCAGTTCCCTCTTTTCCTCTGCAAATCTTTGTTCTATCAGAAACAAGAATCTTGCTTATGATGGTTGAGTGTCCATTAGGTCTCTTTTTGCATGGGGCTTCCTTGGGAGTTTTACAGAGTAGTGGTTTCTGTCTGGCCACTAACCTATAAAACCCAGATTAGTGGAGTGAAGCAGTGATGTCTTTCTGGAAGTTTCACACATATCTGCACAGGTTCTCTGGAATTGAGCCAGAATTATATTTGGGTTCTTAGTCACCACTCTTACCATGGCACTTCACTTATGATTGCACAATTTAGCCAGGTGGAAGGCTGTAGGGAGAATTGTGGTTATTCTGAATGTCTAACATTTAGGAGGCCAATGTGCTCTTGGAAACCTTCAATGCAGCAGAATTATTTTTGAAGAGTTCCTCACATTTGCGCCTTGACACAATCCTGGGTGCAAGCTCTGTAGGCAATTCCATTGACTTTGTGGCTTGTGGGACCTTCTATAGGCAGGTGTTTGCCCAAAACCATGTGTAATCAGTAGAATTAACAACAAGTCACTAGAATGGGATGAACCTGAGTCAAACCTCAAGTGTCATAGCAGAGTGGCAGAGTCTAAATACTTGTGTCAATTTAATAGTTTAGTTATTATCTTTAATGAATTAGTAAAAAATTTCTAAACCCCTACCCCTAACCCACTTATCTTAAAGTCAATAAACTGGGGCCCTAATGTTAATGACTCTCCTTAGGGGCCCTGATGTTAAAGTTTTGCTTCAGGGCCCTTATGTTAAGCCTAGTGTTAATTTTATGATTTTTAACCTTTAATAATCCCTAATTATAAAATATTTATCCATCCATCCATTATCAAACCCGCTATATCCTAACTACAGGGTCATGGGGGTCTGCTGGAGCCATTCCCAGCCAACACAGGACGCAAGGGAGAAAAAAAATCCCGGGCAGGGCGCCAGCCCACCGCAGATAAAATATTTATAACCCTAGTATTTCTTAAAATAGTGATTTTTAGTAAACTTCTTAAATAAAAATATTTATTAAAAATATTGAAAAAAGTTTGTTCTTCCTGTAATAATAAGATTCAACAGTAGGGGGCATTCTTCTTCAACCCCTACATGACAGTTTTTTCATATGCAGGTTTTTTAGCCATTTTTAAGTATATTTAAAATATCTATTTATTTATTGAGGGGGCGAAATGGTGGCGCAGTAAGGAGACCTGTGTTCGCTTCCCGGGTCCTCCTTGTGTGGAGTTTGCATGTTCTCAATGTGTCTGCGTGAGTTTCCTCCCACAGTCTGAAGACATGCAGGTTAGGTACACTGGTGATCCTAAATTGTCCCTAGTGTGTGTTTGGTGTGTGGGTGTGTGTTTGTGTGTGTGCCCTTCAGTGGGCTGGCGCCCTGTGTTGGCTGGGATTGGCACCAGCGGACCCCTGTGATCCTGTGTTATATATATCAGGTTGGATAATGGATGGATTTATTTATGGATATAAAACACTTTAGGGAATAGTTTTATGGGTTTAAATTTTATAGGAATTTTAGTTTATGGATGGGTTACAAATAATTTAAAATTAAGTTTGATTCACAGACTAGTGTACCCGTGCTTGTCTATGTGGCTCATATCCCCTACTCTAATCCTAACCCTTGACATTCTGGGATATTCGGTGTTGGCTGATGTTATGGTGTATGAAATCTGTACATTTTGATTTCCATTATATTTTGTTCGAGACAAGACAACAGATGAACTAAGACAAATTAAAGCAGGTTTTCTTCCCTTACACCCTACTTGTATAACAGTTCTTCACAGCTTAGTGCGAATTTGGTATTACAGGAAAGGATGCTGAGCTGATACCTCAGGCTATTGATTACTTTACGGATGGACATCTGGGACATCAATTGGGTTTACGGCCTGGGAAAGGAAAAACTGAGGCAATATCAAAGAACTTCATCATATTGACAGCCAGCCAATCAGGTGCATATGTTGTGAAACCAAGGCATGACATTTTCATAATAAATATGCCTTGGTTTGAGACAGAAGACAGAAAGAAGCATAGAGAAGAAGAAGAAGAAGAGGAACGTTTGATGACGGCACTGGTCATCAGAAAGGCATCATGAACATCGAAAAAATCAAACGCCTCCCTGGGACATTCATCCTTGTTATCTGTAACTTTTTCGTAAGATTTCTTCTAAAGACTATATATGTTCAGACTTTCCTATCAGTACCTATTTTCTATTATTCTTTGTTCCAGTGGTATTATTATTATTCTTGTAATAAATACCATGCTGCTTTTAACTTTCTATGCTTTGTCTTAATGTCTAAAGTGATTGAAGTAATAAGTTAGATTTCTTTGAGCACCTGGTGACAGCCGGATTTTTGCCATTATTTCTGTGCTGCGTGGTTTATAAGGCTGAGAGTGAGAGCGCCACTTTTAAATGTTAGCGACAGTACGATAAAGAAGGTATTCTTGGCTAATAAATGGCCTATAGTAAAGAGTGCTGAGTCTTTGTATGTTTAAATATATTCTTGTAGACCAAAAGTAATATTTAGGTCTGAGATATCACTAAAACATCGTATGTTGTTCGTGCCGAAAATAAGTAAGTCTCTTGAAGTGAATGACAGGCTGTTATTCCTATAGCACTTGTGTGGTTTAAAGTGCTAGGGGTTAATAAGTGTGTGCGTATGTGTCATTCATGGGGCACTGTTGTGGATAGGGTCTGTGTGTATGCATATAGCTATGTATGTGTGTGTTCATCTTAAAGTGCAACAGTAGACCAACCCGATAAAGAACTTGACAAGAACACTTACCCTTGAGGAAACAGGTAAAGGGCAAATAGAGGTAAATACCACGATAATACAGTTGATATGGGGGAAAAAAGCACAAGGCTGCAACATAACAAAATGTGAAAAAACGTTAAAAAGTTTGAATACTTTCTAAATCCACCTGACATATACGTATGAGTCTAGCTCTAAAAGTGCAATGTTATGCAAATGTGTTTGCATCATTCTGTTTTCATCACAAATGGGTTCATAAATATTAATAGCTCTGATATGACACACATCCATGCATTACTAAAGTTACTTGCACTAGTTTAGGATTAGAGGACCTAGAACCAAACTCAACAACACTGGGAGCAAAATATGAACCAGTCCATCAGAAGGCACATGTATACAAACCCCCTCTCCCATAGCACTCACCAATTAACCTGACATGCACATCTTAGCAAGCAGAAGGACAATTGGAGGAACTGGTCAAAAACCCATGTACGAGGTGTGACAATTCCCGGAATGGCCGTGTAGTGTCACCTGTGGTGTAATTGTATCGAAATCACATGAGTATTCATGTTTGAACATGTTTGAACTAATACCTGCATAAATTGCAAGCTGATAGATCCAGTTGTTAGTTATCTTTTGGGAAGGTAATAGATATCTGCATGTACACTTTGGTGTAAAAATGGGTGATCGAAATTTAGAGCAACGTATGACTATTAATATAAAATTTTGTGTAAAAAATTGGCAAATGCGCTATGAAATGTTGCAACTGTTGCAAGTGGCATATGGTAAGGATGCTATGAAAAATGCGAGTGTGTTTGAGTGGCATAAAAGGTTCAAAGATGGGCGAGAAGATGTGACGGATGACCACCGAAGCAGTCAACCAAAAACAACAATAACGTATGTTAATATTGAAAATGAGTTCCAGGCCTGCTTCCAGAAATGGAAAAGCCGTTTAAGTCAGTGTATAGATGCACAAGGGGAGACCCTTGAAGGCAAAAGTAGCCAGTAATGTACAGTTCCACATGTATATTTTTTAAAGGTTCAGTCCGGGAATTAAATTGTCACAACTCATATACATATGAAGGACATGTAAGCTCCATTGAGAAAGTGCTCAGGCTAAGACTGAGCATTAACTACTGCACCGACATGCTTTCCAACTGATAAGTGTACAGTATATTTAGTTAATTATCTTCTGATATTGTAATGTTTCATTTGTCTCTTTTATTGTGTTTCACTTGATTTTTTTCACCTTTGAGTGTGGCAAAGTAGACTGAGCATGCAATGCAGGGAAAAACAACCAACGTCAAATTAACTCTTTAACATTCACAAAGTTGGGCAGAGAAAAACCTGACTGTTTGGTTTCACTGTGTATTAATGTGTCAGTTTATTTATTGCATCTTTAAATGTGCTTAGCTTCACTTCCATGATCTTGACCACTGGTGGTGTGCACAATTGAAACAGGCATTCTCATATAGACTACAATCATCTACAGCACTGCATAAAAGAAGGGTGGTCTTGTTAGAATATTGTAACAAATATAAACACTCTAAATTTGTTATTTTAATTCATAGGATTATCTGGTAATTAAAAGTTGACTTTCAACAGTAAACACAGTAGGCTATGAGCATGTGGCTTGTAGATATACATTCTAATAATGACTTGTGTTGGAATTATTATGCCTCCAGTAACAATGACTGGGAAATTTCTATTAAGCATGAAAACATTACTTTGAAACATTTCTTAAGCTGTTGAGCAACACTGTAACATTTCTGAGCACCTTATTATCAAGCAATGTGGTAAATAGCATTCTCTGACCCTAAGCATTGCAGTATCAAACATGTCAGCTTCGGTTCACTGCAAATTCACAAGATGTCTGAGCACAAAATAGTTTTTGCTGGAGTGTGCCATTAATGTCCAGCCTGATGACGCCCATCATGAGTGGTGTTCTAGGAAATAAAGGTTGCTTCATTGATTTCCTCATAATAATTTTAACTCACTCAATACAATGTAATGAAGCATTGTATCCTTACTCCGTGAGAAGTATTTTTTCTGCAGCATAAAAGTATTGATAGAACTTTATTACAATGTTGTAGGAATTATTTATGGCAGCATTACAAATTTCAGCCAGTCATTATCAGTGTAACGTTTGCATTTTCTTCTTGTGATTGTATGGAATTTTCAAACATTCCAAACACACAAGAGTTGCTAAAAGAGTTGTTAGAAGACTCTGAAATGGCATGATATGTGTGTGTGAGGATGTCTGTGACAGCAGGTTCCTGTCTTGTGCCCAAGGCTGGTTAGATAGGCTCTACCACTCTGTGAGTGGATTAAGTTGATACGAAATTGGATGGATACAGCATGGTTCAAGAGTTTGGTCATGAAACCTACCCATTCACTGTCGTAGATTGTGGCTCAAGGTGCGCAGTGTATCCTAGCAGGACTAGCAATAAATACGTTTAACTGTACTGTAAGGTATAATGAGAAAAAAATGAATTGATCTGAATACAGACAGTATGTTCTTATTATTCCTCCCCTTCGCAATCTGATTTTCCCTCTCATATCCTTATAGACATATAGGATAGGTTAATTGGCAAATCCAAATTGGCCCCAACTGTGTGCGTGTGTTTGTGTGTGTGTGTGAGTGGTGTCTGTGATGGACTAATGCCTTTTCTAAGGTTGTCTCCTGTCTTGAGCCCAGTATAAATAGGATGGGCTCTATCTCCAAGATATAGATGCACAGAGATGTAGCTAACTATCCATATGCATCTACAGTATATACACTCACTGGCCACTTTTATTACGTACACCTGTTCAACTGCTTGTTAACGCAAACATCTAATCAGCCAAACACATGGCAGCAACTTGATACATTTAAACATGTAGACATTGTCAAAACGTGGCATGATTGCTGGTGCCAGACAAGCTGGTCTGAACATTTCAGAAACTGCTAATCTACTGGGCCTATCACTCACAACCATCTCTAGAGTTTACAGAGAATGGTCTGAAAAAGGGAAAATATCCAGTAAATGGCAGTGGTCTGGGCGAAAATACCTTGTTGATTCCAGAGGTCAGAGGAGAATGACCAGACTGGTTTGAGCTGATAGAAAGGCAACAGCAACTCAAATAACCACTCGCAACAACCAAGGTATGCAGAAGAGCATCTCTGAATGCACAGCACATCAAACCTTGAAGTAGATGGGCTACCCCAGCAGGAAACCACACCGGGTGCTACTCCTGTCATCTAAGAACATGCAACTGAGTCTATAACTCACATGAGCTCACCAAAATTGGACAATGAAAGACTGGAAAAACGTCGCCTGGTCTGTGACATTCAGATAATAGAGTCAGAATTTGGCATCGACAACATGATAGTCTGAATCCATCCTGTATGAATGGTTCAGGCTGGTGGTGGTAGTATAATGGCGTGGGGGATAGTTTCTAGTCACACTGGGGCTCTTAGTACCAACTGAGCATTATTTAAATCCCACAGCCCAGAGTATTGTTACTGACTATGTCCATCCCTTTATGACTGCAGTGTACCCATATTCTGATAGCTTATAGATAGATAGATAGATAGATAGATAGATAGATAGATAGATAGATAGATAGATAGATAGATAGATATCAGCAGTTCATCATCTAAATTCAAAAATTAAAACATGAGTTAAATTAAGCAAATTTACTTTAACGCAAATGTAATGCCTGAAATTATACATACATATACATATACTGTATATATATATATATATATAGTTTTTTACATATGTTCTTCATCTCACTAATAAAACTCATTTAGATGAAGAAAAATGAGAAACTGATGAGTAATTATTGTGTAAATTTACAATTTTCTATATTTAATCGAACCATAATTGTATTGTCGGCCATGATGGACTGAAGCTGTCATAAGAGTTATCTTATGTACCACCCAATGTTTCCTGGAAAGATTCCAGCCCCCTGTAACATTGGACAAGTGGATTAAGCAGGTCTAAGAATGATATGGAATGTTGTAACTAAACTGTAATCTATTCAATGGTGATAACTAACTTATGCATATGTAAAGTTTCTGTGTAGTTTTAGGACAACCTGTCACATTATTGAGCCTGTGTCTTCAGTTCAAATCCTGCACCCGTTTGAGTCTTCATGCCCAAACCCCATGTCTGCACAGGTTATCTCCAAGTACAGCAGCTTTTCTCCCACATCTTAGAGAGGCACATATTAATGTGGGTTAACCGCTGATTCTAAATTACCCCGTGCAGGGGATTTTTGTTTGTGTTTGCGCAACCCTGAATTGGATTAAACAGGTTTGACAATTTTATATTATGAAATTATTGTATGTAAGCTACAGTACAGTAGGAAAATGATCTTTTAATTTATGTATTTGCAAATTCCTCTATAAGCCTTTCAGGGCTTGTAACGTTTATAGTTACAGGTCTTCCATGGTTTACAGAGCATTCTTTCACTGGCCAAGATGGTCATATTATACAATTACGTTAGAAATTCATTCATGTATGTAATATACTTTTTTTCAACTATCATGATCAAACCCTTCATTAAAGGTATCAGTTTATATTTAATCCATTCATCAACTTTCTCAGCCTTTCTTGAACCCTATTAATCCATTTCAGGCTTATTGGATTACATCTGAGTAAAACTGGGTGAAATGCACGAATACACCTTGCTCTTGGTACCAGTTTTCCACAGTCTACGATCAAACGCAAAAGCTCATGGGGAGCCAGAGACTATGCTGGTAGTACTGGCAAATAATAATAAGAAACATCCCTGGATGGAATGTTAGCCCAGCCCTGTCACGCTTGCTCTCTCACACACACCCACATTGACTCTTATTAGGCTAATTTAAAATTGCAAGTGGCATGTCTTTGTGATGTGGGAGTAATCCAGAGTACCTGAAGAAAAACTTATGTGGATATGGAAATCGATCTCCTTTAAAGTAATTAATGTGTAGCTCATCACCTTATCTGCAGCATTTCCATATATATTCATACTAAGACATTTCATATTGAACATGTCATTCCCAAGAGTGAGACAGTGAGACAAAGAGAAAATTGGACAAGAATTAATAGAACTGCCATTGCACTTCATTTGTGCCCCAGGTTCATGTGCAGAGTTTCGGAGTTCATCTCCGCTAACTCGCTTGTTGCTGCTGTTGAGTTTGAGTTTGCCTACTGCTGCACACTGATGAGCTGTTGAGCATGGTCATTTGCTTTGCTGTTCTTGTTGGCATTAGGGTTAGTGAGTTACAAAAAGAAAGGGATGGGTATATAAATATAGTATATGAAATCGTAAGGGTTGTGTCTGTCTATCACAAGATTACCTGTGAACAACTGGGACTAGAAACCTGAACTTGGTCTTAATCAAAAGTTTACAACTTTATACATGTTGGTGAAGCAAAAAATATGGGTCGCACCAAACTTGTCACAGTTGTCAGGGTTTGTGTCTTTTTTGTGGCAAACTAATCAAGAGGCCGACACAGCAGAAACAAAAAGAAGAGCCATGCCATCTGCTAAGTGTTAAGCAAATTATTACAAATGCCGATTACATGATAAGAAGAAGAAGAATGACAGCTGTGACATCCACTGACTATCAAGCACATACGGTGTGGCATCCTGCTGGGGCTAGACCCTTGCTCCTGGTGTTAATCAAAAGCTTATGATGTAATACTTTCTGGAAAAGTCAAAAAAGAGCTTGCCAGAAAGAAAAATGGCACCATCTGCTGAGCATCTTACTGGTGTGCAGAGAAGTTTATTGTAATAAAAGTTCAAACCTCGCAAGCCAATCTATTGATAATTCTCCAGGAAATAATCCTTTAAATTCAAGTGTAATCGTGTTTATTGATCACTGACCGTGACAAAGAACTTCTAAATAGGAAAAAGGAAAGAGATCAGCAGCTTTTGAAAAGCTGTATTTTTTCACTGTGAAAAACCAAACACTGTCTTAACAAAATGGAAAATTTCAGCTTGGTCTGTATGAATGACCTTTATTTGAGGACATGCATTGAAATATTAAGGACAAACCATGATACTCTCATACTCTCTTCATTCAGTGTGGAGTCATGGGGAGCTACAGCCTGTTCTGGCAGCATTGGGCAAATGGTAAGAACCAACTATTGATGGACTGTGCATTCATTCCAGCGCACAACCACAATCACACTAAGCTAATTTAAAATTTTAAATCACAAATCAATCCTTCTGGCATGTCTTTAGGTGGCTGGAGAAAACAAAACCACCTAAAGTAAACTCATGAGATGTCAGAGAAATGTACCAGTTGCATACAGTGACCAGGATTCTAAGGCTGTAAGGGAGAAAAACCAACCACCGTGCAACTGATCTGTCCACTACAACCAGCAAAAGTGGCCACTCGGTGTTAATTAATTTTATAGGTAAGGGAGATGTTATTCTTTGAAATTAAAAGAGAAATGTTACACGAATCATAAGACAACATTTCCAACAGTGCCGGTTGAAACCTATATGGAGCCCTAGGCTTTCCATTCTGTATCCAAAGTCATGCCCCTTGAGTTACAAGAACAATGCCCCTCAGTGTCGATAGCACAATGGGACTAATACCAGAGTGTGCCCTGAGTTACACAAACAGCGCCCCTCTGGGTCCTGGGCACACGTCTTTAGCTTTCATAAATGGCGCCCTAGACAGCTGCCCATGTCACCTAATAGATTGTTGGGCTCTGATTCTAAAACCTAATCCATTTCAGGGTCACTTGGGCCTGGAGTATATCCCAGCTTTGTTTTCTCATTGTTTTGTTATTATCCTTATATTATTTTGCTTGTGTCCATCCGTGCTTGATATAAACAATGGTTGCCACAACTACTATATCCCTCCACAACAATAGCAGAGTTTTGGTCTTAGACTTATCTTCAGTTCTTCAATGTGACCAATTATTGACTGTGGTATTTGACTGTTTATTCTGTGCATACTTTGTTACTGACTGAAACTGCATTATCACACTATCATTTCACACCTCCTTTTTCCTTCACTCCAACGTAAGCCTCCCAATAAAATGAAAAGGCACCTATAGCTTAGCTGCGACCAACAGAAATGGTCTCGCCGGCCTACATACTCACACCAATGCACAGAAGCAGAAACATCAACATCACGCCAAATCAATCAGCACAGGCAAGATACCTTATAACAACAAAGACAACATATGACAAACCACAGAGCAACATTATCCAAAGATCAGCGGCAGTAAGTCTTGCACCTAGACAGTGAACGAAAAATGAATTACATACACAACCTTTCTGTAGTGCAGCGGAAAACTGCCAGACAATAAGAAACATTACGACGGAAAAACTACAGGGCTTCTATAAGACTGACAGCTCAAAACAAGATATTTCCTTTATATTATGGCGTAGGCAATTCCCCATTCATTTAACATATTGTATGACTATCATCAAGTCATAATGACAAACATTTAATAACGTCAGAGTTTATTTGCCAGGCTCTGTTTTTACCCATGGCCAGTTGTACACTATATTTTACAGAGTTTCATCGAAACCCGGGTTAAACGTACAGCTACACACTAGGCAATATTGTCACTGACAATAACATTTGTGCAACAAATTGCAATAACCAACAATTATTATAGACGTCAGTATACTACATTGCTTGACGGCCACACTTCCCACATACTGACTGACATGTGCCCTGCATTTCCCTTCGTATCCAATATGTTCTGTTAACCTGTTCATGTTACACTTTGTATTGCAAATATTCATGCTGTTGTAAGCGACTATAATAACATCCCATACTAATCATGAGACTATTCTAATATTGAATCCTCTCACAAGTCACTACTTATTAAAATAATCTTTCTTACTGTAACGTGTGATGTTCTTCTCTTCCTTATCATCATTTTATTAACGCTTTTATTCTTGCAAAATTTTTGCAAGCACGATTTGCTGGTCCTATTATATTTTCCTGTTATGCTCACAATGAATGTGGAATTTTTCATCCAATGATGAGCGTTTCGTTTTTTTTTTTCCCATCAGTATATTTGTTTAAATTGCTACATAGCAAAACCTCAACAAACTCTTTAGACTAAGGACCAAAGATTACATATTTGAATACGATATACGAATAGAGCATCTATTATTCACTGTTTTTTTTTTACATGCATACCAAGACCTTAACAAAATTAATGTTTGTGTTACATAGAAATAAGTGACTAAAAGATAAAAAGCAGCAAGCCCTTAAAGCCACTATTTAAAAGTGTTACTGAGTCTTTTTATTGCATTATTTATCAATTATTTTGCCATGAAATATTAAATCTTCCAGCGCTGTTCCCTAATTACGATTATATCATCCTGTGAGAAAACCCCCAGGTAGGTTTTTAAATCTAGTATGGCCAGTTCATAATTATAATTTATCCAGGACCCAAATGTATAGAGTAAAATTCACTTAATGCACTTCAGAATTGCTGGGGTGTGATGCTATCCTAATAGCCCTAGGCACAAAGCAGGAAGCAGACTAGTACTGGGCACCTGTCCATTGCAGGGTCTGCTTACACTGTACTTACCAGATAAGAATTTCAAATAAACCTCACCAGCATGTCCTTGAAACATTTCACAGACAAACCAGAATTGCTAAGATTTCAACTCAAAAAATGAACAGAGAATCCCCACCCAGGCCAAAGTATGAAAAATGTGAAACTGATTTTGTAGTGAGCTGAAATCATCTGAAAATGAACCGATCCCTCAACTGACTGGAATAGCAATACGAAATCTGAAAAGCTCTTCAAAACAATACCAGATGATGAATGATCATGAGAACAAAGACAGATGCTCATATACTGCAACTTCTGGAGTCAGAAAATCAGCAGCTAACTTGACTCGTCAATCTCTCTGCAGGAAGTCAGTTACAAAGAGTAGAGGCTAGAAACTGGGCAAAAACATGGCACTGACATATGTGACTAAGGATTGGAAGCTGTAGGCTGTTCTCTTATTCTAGTTTTCAGTACTGCTGAATGCTTTTCACTGTAAATTACTTGTGTGCTTGAAAACTCCATCCATCCATTACTTGGACTAACTTTATTCAGGGTTGTGAGGGACTGGAACCTATCCTAGTGGCACTGGGTACAAGGTGGGAATGAACACTCAACTGGGCACCACTCTACCTCACCCTGGGCCAACTAAACCCAAAAAATCACACTTTCTTTATCAATTTATTTTTTAAAGTGCTCTTAACTCTGCCTGCTTGTTTTACCAAGACATTTTTAACATTTGTATCTAGGATATTGCCATGGGAACGATGAGACAATGACAATTAATACTTTTTATTCAGTTCCCTAAAAGAAATTATATATAAGAAGTCCTTTTCAATGAATCAGATATCGGCCCAAGACTTTTAATCACAAATCATTCTATAATCAATAATCAATAAATCAATCACAAATGAATAGTATTAAGATAGAGATGTGTTAAAAGATGATGCCATTTTCCTGCACACTGATTGGTACAAAATGACACGCTTTGAAACTCTGTTATTCTAATGCACTTAACTTAGTTAAGGTCATTGCTTTGTTATATTCTCCACTCTTGTCATGGTTTGACTTTGTGTCGAATGAGCGGTTGCTCATGGAGTCCCGATTGTGACACATTAACTGCATTGTGAGGGAACATCAGTTACAGCACTACATCCATGTGACGCAATTTCCCGAGGGTGATCCAGCTTGTAGTATCTTCATTGCTGACCCGAGTGGCTAGACCAGGCCAAGGGGACGCCCACATAACACCTGGCTGCGACAGATAAAGGGTCATTTCTGGAGGGTGGGACTGGACCGCATGTCTGCCTGGGGGGTTGCCAATGAAAATCCCGAGCTATTTCATCATGTGGTGGATGTGGTAACGCATTGTACCAGTGCATGCTCCCAAACTTGACCTGACCCGACCTTGTTTTGGTGAACTGTAAAGGATCCCCTGCATGTGAAACTATTTGTAATGAATGATGATCTTAACTTTTCTATTTTTAAAATACTTATTTTCTTGACATTCAATGCGCAAAATTAGTGCTACCAGTCAAATATGCGTCTTTGGAGGCAACCAACAGATAACATAGGAAAAATCCACCATGTATGTGATATCAAGAAATCACAGAGTATTAGGCAAACAATTACTACTTCACTTGGAGCAAAACCTGTGAAGTTTTGGTGTCTATATTAAAAAAAGACATAGCAGCAAAAGAGAAAGACCAAAGTGGAGGGACTAGGCTGAGTCCAGGACTGCAGGGGCTGAGCTATGAGGAAAAATCAAAGGAGTAGAACATTATCACTTTAATCAAAAGCATCATGTTTATCCAGGTTTATTTCCTTGGATTTTTGCTATAGTTGAATCACTATTTTTCATGTTTGAATATTATTGGTGTTGGGATTATTTATTTTTTTCGATAATTATGTATCTATGTAAGTTTTAATGTTTTCTTGTGCCCCTTTTGTTTTGGAGGTGGTTGCCCAAGGGAGAAGTCCACCCTGATGTCACTGCTGCTGAGACCACTGGATTTATATTCTGCCTTGGAGAAGAAAGAGTAGTGGTAAACTGGGTGGTTGGAGTTTTGTGTGTTTGCTGTTTTTGCTTGGGGTTTCTGGTTATTTGGATGATTTGCTCGGTTTTCTGAATATTGGATTCCGTATTGGGACCTGTCTACTTTGGATTGCATTTTAGCCAAATCCCTTTCACTCTTATAAGCACCTTTTGAATTTTTTTTTTTTTTTGTCACATCTCATTTGTGTTTACCTGCCATTTGATGAAGAAACAAATCAATTCAGAGGACTGAATCCTTAAAAACAGGGCTATTAAAATGAAGGGAAAAGGAGTTAATTAGCAGTGAAAACTGCACACTGATTAGAAAAACAGTTAGAATGAAAACCTGCAGCCATTGTGTCCAGGCCCGGAGTTTGACACCCCTGCTCTAAGATTACATAGATGAAGGCTATGACTGAAAATCATTGGAAAAGTAACATAATATGACACAGCCTTAAGCAGAGTGCTGTCAAGTGCCAAACACTATTCCAGTGAATGCATTTACAATTACAGTAAAGAGTCTTAGTTTAGTAACTGAAGCCAGTGTCGTTATTTCTATTTAAAGTGTTACACAGGACTTGGCACAGAGTTGTAGGGTGTGCTCGGTGATGTTATTAATGGTTGTTTGGTGCTGTTTTGCTTATTCATAAAATGTGATCACAAAAAATACTCTGTTTGTCTTTATGGCTTTTCTATTTTAAGTTACTCCACTATCATTGAGGTGGCACTGTGGCACAGGCCTTTGCACCACTGCCAAACACGCAGATCGTGTTTTCAAATCCTAGCCCAATTTCTACCTGTGTCAACTTTGCTCTTCCTGGGTCTGTGTGAGTTTTCCTCTCACCTCACAAAGATGAGTATGTTAGGTTAATTACTAATGAAATCATTGAGCCAGTTTAAGTGTGTGGGTCCTGTGATGGAATGGCACCTTTTCCAAATCAGGCTCCAGCTAGTCTCCAGCTGTAGACTAGAATTGGATTAAGTGAGCCTGAAGATGCCATATTACTTTTATTGCATGTCATTTCTATAGTACTCTAGTTTTCCATCTATTTGTTCCTTTTTTATGCTCACTTGCTCCACTGCTAATCTTTTTATGATAGCCATACAAGGAAAAGAGAAATCCCAACACGGATGAGGAATCAGACACATTCAAACACAGTTTCAGAAACAATTTAAGGAAACTCATCAAACTGACAGAAACTGTTACTAGGATAGCTTTTTTAAGAACTCTGAAGGAACAGCTAAATTCTGCACAGGAGACCTTAAATTGAACCTGGGACACAAACAAAGAACCGCAAAACTTCTAACTCTGTACTCGCTTAATTCTCTGTTATTCATTTCAGAGGCATTGCCATGGTGCATGTGAAGCGGTTTGAAACTTTGCCTAGTTATGATTACACAATGAAACTTTAATTATGAACGTCTACAATGCATATGATCACAACAGCAATGCAATGGTAAACTGATGATATCCCTTGGTATTGAACTTTCAGGGGATTTCTTTTTAAAAACAAGAAAAAAGTACCCCGAAATATTTTATTTAAATGTTATTCACTTGATAACAGGCACCTGAATGCTTCGAGTGGGCAGCTTCTTAACATCAAAGTGCAGGTAACATCTTCTTCTTTCCATCACTCTGCTGCTAATTGACCGGATGTAAATATTCACAACGAACCCCGCCTGTTCCAGCTATATATTAAATATTAAAGACCATTAGCTCAGCCATCATCGCCACCATCTCTGGCTTCATGAATATAAATTAAAGCTGAAATCAACTGTGGAATTTTCAAATGCATGAAACTGCTGGTGTGAGGATTTTTTTTTTCTTTTCAGACGAATGTTACTCTTCTCTTTAGGAAGGAATACAGCCCTCAATTCTGTAACTCATCTCAAAGTAATATGACAAATCTGCCACCGAAAGACCCCAAGGGGGAAACACTTACCTTGCACTGCATTGAAAAGAGTGCTGTCTGTGAGGTATTGCAATATCAGTGAAATGGGTTCTGCTGACTTTAATGTAAAATAGCATAACACCATCTGGGAGCAGCATGCCCTGGCAATATTCAGCACCTTTATTTAATAACAGCCCAGACAAGGTCTCACTCTAATCGGGAGGCAGGGCAAGAGATTTAAACAGCTTCAATGTGTGGGCTCTGTCTGCTTTAAAGTCAGCCTCTCAGTTTCTTTCTTTAGGGGCGGACAGATTTGAAAAGAAGCTGGGCTGGCAAGCTGCATAAAGGGCGAAATACAGCTGCATACAGAGTTTTAGATTAGGCAGAATTTCAGAGTTAAAATGAAAATAGAAAATTCCTTTAAAGCTTTTCCTTTTTGCGAAAATCTCCTTTGTTTAGATGTATCCTTAAATTAGCCTCTTATTTACTGTGCCATGGTTATAGCACACATTTTTTAAGCACAGTGTAGAAGAAGGCAGTGGCAAGAGACAAGGCACAATCTTTGGAGGAAGTGTATGAAAAATTGCAGACAAAAGAGGGAAAGAGGATTTGTAGACTAGCAAAGGCTAGGAACAAGGGTGGAAAGGATTTTAGTCAGATAAAGCTATTGAAAGATGAGCAATGTGTGGTCTTGAATGAGCATGATAGGAACAAGAACAGATGGAAGAGGTACTTTGAAAAGCTGTTGAATGAAGAAAAGCCAAGGGTAGTATTTGGGGATGGAGTCCCAAATGAAGGGCTAGGAGGGAGGAAATAAAGGAGGCACTGAAAAGAATAAAACATGGAAAGGCAACAGGACCGAATGAAATAGCAGCAGTAGTGTGGAATTGTTTAGGAGAATTGGGAGTAGATGCATTGTGGGATCTAATGCAGAAGATCTATGAACAGGAGAGAATAGCCGAGGAGTGGAGGGACAGTGTAATTATACCCAACTATAAGGAGAAGTGTGATATTCAGGATTGTGGGAATTATAGAGGGATAAACTTGATGTTAAACACAATGAAAATTTGGGAAATGGTTATAGAGAGTAGGCTTGGGGAAGAGACCACTATAGGGGAGGAGCAGTTTGGCTTTACACCAGGAAGAGGAACGACTGATGTAGCTTTTGCATTGAGTCATCTCATAGAGAAGCATAAAAAAATTGAAAATTTACATATGGTGTTTATTGATTTGGAGAAGGCTTACGATAGAGTGCCATGTCAGGAGGTCTTGAGGTGCTTGAGAAAGAAATTAGAAACAGAGAGGTATGTGGGGATTGTCCAGGATATGTGTGAGGTAGTGAGGACTTGGGTTAAAAGCAGTGTTGTGGTAACAGAGAAGATATAAGTCAGAGTAGGTCTGCACCAGGGATCTTCTATAAGTCCTTTCCTCTTTGATCATTTATGGATGTGTTGTGTCATGGGATAAAAGACCAATTTCCCTGGTGCATGCTTTTTGCTGATGACATTGTGTTGTGTAGCACCAGAAAAGAAGAAGTTAAGAGGAAGTTGGAAGAGTGGAGATGTACTTTGGAAGATAGAGGGTTGAAGATAAATAGGAAGAAGACAGAATTTATGAGATTTATTGATAAGGATTAAGAAGTTAGCTGCAAGAAAAGTTATTGAAAAGAGTGGATAAATTTAAATATCTAGGATCAGTGTTGCCCAAGAAGGAATATTAGATGCAGAGATAACTAATTGATTGCAGTGTGGATGGAACAAATGGAAGAAGGTATCAGGGCTATTGAGTGATTGAAAAATTATGGTGAAGGTTAAAGGTATGGCTTATAAGACAGTGTTAAGACCAACATTGATGTATAGAGCTGAGACTTGGTCAGAAGGGAGCACAGGAGAAATAGTTAGATGTGGCAGAATTGAGGGTGTTGAGATGGACATGTGGAGTTGAAAAAAAGGGCAGAATAAGACATGAGACAATCACAGGTGCAACAAAAGTGGAAGACATGTCTAAGAAAGTACAGGAAAGTAGTTTGAAGTGGTGTGGACATGTGGGAATGAAAGATCTGAAGGAAAAGGGTTTGACTGGAAAGGAGGTACAGGACTGAGATACAAGAAGATGGCTAATCATGATGATTGAATGATTAAGGGGAGAAGAAGAAGTAGTAGTACTGTAGGTGACTAAAACATCATTATCTTTATATATAATACACTACTGTGGCTGATCGTTTGTCTGTCCAGGATTTTAAATCACCTGTAGCTCGCAAACCATTTGACATATTGACCTGAAATTTTGTACACATATACTACGTGACCTCTACAGTTATTCGTCTTTTTATCTTAATTTTATTTTATTGTAGATTCAACTCTCGGCAGCGGTCAGCAGGAAAGCCGTGCGGTGGATGCGTATGAGTGCTATTCTCACTCCCTAACACCTTCGCCGTCACTTCTCCTACCTCTTTATATCTTAAATCATTCATGAGGCAGATTGAAGACTTAAGTACCAGCTTAAGTGAAAAAGTAAGGAAAAACAGTAATTGCAACACAAACACTGACTTAATCAGTTTTAACGTGAAAAGATGCCGACAAGAGAAGAGAAGAAGTGGGCCGCTAGGGTGGAAAAAAGAAGAGCTGCTCAGGAAGCAGCAAGTACATCAACTTCTGAGCAAATGAATGCTAAACATACATAGAAAATGGATGAAAACTATGAATGCTCAAGTCAAGTGTATTCACTGCAATTTATCGTACAGTGTGCCGTTACTGGTTATAATTATATTGTCAGTTTGCCAGTAATATAGAGGAGCAGTACAAAAAGTTATGGGCAAAATGTTCTTTATGTTTCAAAAGTGGAATTTTGCAAAGATGCTTTATTCCTTTCAATGCTGAAACAGCCTTTTATGTTAAAATGGTTTGCAACTTGGCTACAGAAAATGTGTACCTTGCCTGTTAAGACTTTGGTGTTACCTTAAGAATTTTGAGGATATTTTGGCCATTAATTTAAGTAGAAAATGTAATACGCTGTGCTATATTGTAAGTCTAAGTGAATTGCTAGCTATGCATGTGTTTTTTGATAGGACATAGGAACCAGTTTAAGTCAAATTTATAATGTAGAAATATCATAATACACTTATGGTTTCAAAAGCGGTTTCTAAGTTATAGAAATCTGCTGTGCTGTTGTCTACTAATTACGCTGTCAAAAGCGAGGCAAAGCAGTTGATGTTGGAAGCATGATTTTAGTTCTATAAACTTTTGATAATGGCAAAAAGCGTTAAAAGCTCAGTAAAGCTGATCAGAAGAAGGAGAGGAGTGGCAGAGACAAAGGTAAGAAGAAGAAGAAAGAGAGAATGAAGAAAGAAGGAAGGAAAATTAATCCAAGAATGCCTTGAGGTACTGCTGACACTATAAGCCATACAAGAAATGGGCCACGTGGAAAGACTAAACATCAAGAAGGTTGTATGGTGTTCACACTTTATTTTGCTTTTGTTTATGGCACTATCTATTTGATTAATGCTTAAAGATAAAAAATTATTAAAACCTGCTTTCCTATTTTCTCTATGTTAACCAATGGATGGTGACAACCAAGTTCCCTTTCTCAGCTTGGTCAATCACAGTGAGGGACAGAGCACACTACCAAAAGGAAGTCTACAGTGACAGATACACTTGGATGAAGTATGAGGGACTACTGATAGTAGTGTAGTGGATTGTAGTCTTGGGTACAGGTGCATTGTAACTGTGAACTGGTAAGGCTGGTAAGTGTAAGAATAGGCAAAGGAGATATACATTTTAAAGAGATGTGTCTCCAAAAGCCTTTCCACAATAAGACACATATACAGTACAACAACCAGAACTGGAACATCTGGGATGATCTAAAAGAAGCAGCCCTGCTGCTAGGAATGAACCTCAGTCATGCCAAGTCCTGTTGTTTCATTTGCAAATGGGACAGCTGAGCTAAAGAATCTCATTACATTAAGAAGAACTGGACACTCTATAAGGATTTGGTTCCAGGACAGAAAAGTATGACTTGTCGGTCCAACAAAGATAGTTTCACTCCTCTTCATATAAAACATAAAATATTTTGTGAACGAGATGAACAAAGTAGGTGAAGAATTTTGATATTTGAGACGTTTACACAACCAAGATTAAGGAAGGAATTTTTGTTGGTCTACAAATGAGTCTATATCAATGATATGCGGTTCAAAGATTTTCTACTTGCGATGGAGGAAATTGCATGGAAGACATTCAAGGTAGTAGTTGAGAATTTTCTTGGCAATTCCAAAGCACCAAACCTCGTCCAGCTGCTTAACAACATGTGTCAGCTATAAAAAACTATTAACAGTAAAATGTCACCAAGGAATGATGTTCACACTTCCCTTGCTAATTATGGTACAGTCAGTAAGACACGTTGTGAAAGGTTTCACCAGCGCATGGCAGTAATGGAAAAGCCAGATCTGAGCAAGTGGAATCCATCAATGTAGGACAACTGTTTTTAGACAATGAAATGAGAAGCATCAGATACTGAGTATAAGTGAAAAACAGCTGAAAAACATTTTTAACACAATTAGACTAATAATGCAATGTGTCGGCATCATTAGATGGTGAGGAAACAAAATTCAATAAGAGCTCATTCAATGTTTCTCCAAATTATTATGTGATACTGTCACCCTGAAACTACAGTATATTTGTGTTTATCTTGAAGCTGTCTATGAGAGCCACCGCAACATTTTTCAGGAAGCAAAAGATTTTAAGAAAACTTTTGAGGACTACTTTTCATCTAAAGACGTGCCAACGCCTCTGATAGTTTCAGTGCATTGCTTACAGAACAAGCACTGTTCCATTTTAAAATAGGCATTGAATTTGCTGGAAATTCCTTGCTTAAATCTTTGTTCACAGCCATTTCTGGAGAGAACTGAAAATAGCTGTCCACCGATGACCTCCATCCAATCGGACAGAGCTTGAGAGGCTCTGCAGAGACTCCAGGCTGGAAATACAGATAAAGGGGCTTCAACTAAGTACTGAATAAAGTGACTGAATACTTGCCAATGCCAATGTGATATTTCATCTTTTATTACTTTTAATAAATTTGCAAAAATATTTTAAATCATGCTTTTGCTTTGTCATTCTGGGGTATTAAGTGTTGCTTGGTGAGGGGAACAATGAATTTAAATGAGTTTATAATAAGGCTACAACATAGTGTAGATGCCACATGGGCTGGACGGGCATCCCAGCCAGAAGAGGGGATGATTCCTTACCCGAATGGGAAGCTCCTAGTAGTCAGATGGGCATCCTGGCTGGGGAGAAGTGGATGAAACCCAGAAAGAAGGACCAGAAGGGGTGCACAGACAGCCCACTGAAGAATGAAAATGCAGCTGGGGGCCTTTTCCTTCCCCAGAATGCTAGATGGCAGCAGCCCCAGATATCTGTCCCCAGTGGGAAGCCAGCAGGGCTGTTCTGTAGGACTATATCTCCCAGCAGTGGTCACTGGGTGCTGTGAGAGGGCACTGCAGGGAGACAAGCTCCCTGTTATAATGGGCTTCCATGTGACCCAGAAGTACTCTCATCGGTCAATTACTCTGACACTGGAAGTACTCCCGGGTCCGTAATAAAAGGGACCGCATTCCCTTATTCAGAGTCACAGCTGGGAGGAAGACAGGCAACACTCCACTGGAGGAGGGCAGTTAGGTGGTGAGAGAGAATATTGTGAGAAAGAGAGAGAAATCTGTGCTTTGTGCGACTTTTGAGTATTGTGGTGTAATAAACACACCTGCATTTCAACCCGGACCTCTGTGTGTGTTCGTGTTTAGGGGTTTGGGGCTTGCTGACACCCTCGTTCCATTACAATAGCAAAATGTGTACAACTTGAAGAGGTTTGACTACATTCTGAAGGCACCATAAGTTATCACCGATTGCTAAAGCAAGTCCAGCTGTGTTTGTGAACGTGATGCTTTCCCACATAGTGCATTTATTGATATGTATGCTTGGTTTGAATTAAACAATACAAAGCCATTTTAGCAGACTGTGTGAGGAAAACTCTATTAAGAGACAATACACTCAAATCTGCCGATGCACTCACACCCCTCAGTATGAAGTGTTACTAGAATCTGCCTTTCATGTCAAATTCAGCATCTCAAACTTCAATGACTCTTATCAATTTGTCTGTCACTCCCTCTGGATCTCTAGATGTCCTGTTTCTAGCACTTGCTACAAATACAGGGCATACACCCCCATATGACATAAGTCATCCATGCCATTATATGCATTTCTCTCCTTTAACAGCTTTCCTGGACACTGTGTTCACATTTGGCATTCACTCTGTTGACTTGGCCAGCTGTAGCAGAATTCACCATATTTGTATGACCTTGATCGAATGACAGTTTTCTGCTAAAAACAAACAAACTCTCCTGTTTTGCTGAAGTGGATAGATACATTTTTTAAACTATACAATAAATACATACAAATAAATATCACTAGAGATTTACTACTCAAGTAGACTTACTCTGCTGATCTTGCATCTTTTTTCGGTGTTAAATCTCAATACATACACAATGTATATTGATTTGAAAAATCTGTAAGGCATGGTTTAATGGTCACAGAGGTTAAAACGGCTTTATGGTGCCTTGGAGAGCATCCTGCATAAAACTGAAAAGCATTTGTTTTTATTAGTATTGTTCTCTTTGTAAAATATTAAAAAATAACACATCAAGCATAAAAGTTCTGCTAGCCTCAAAGATTCCTGAACAATACACAACATGGCTTATTTTACTGTGCCTATGTGATCATTCCATTTCACACAGAAATCAGTTTAAGTGGTGTTTTTAATGAATATCAAAACACCCACAGTGGATATTTCATGTCAAAAATTGTGGGAAGCTGAGTGTTTTTTTTTCCATTTGTCATTCATGAGACTTCTCCTTGGAGCAAAGATCTGAGACTACATGGAACAATGTAGAGATTAAGGAAGCAAAACTAATACATTCACTATAATATGAGCCATGACTATCAAGTTTTATAATTTACAGCATTTTCTTACTTTCATTTTAGATTTTTATTTATCCTTTTTTTTCTACATGCCTTGATGTTTTATAATAATTATGCAGAGCTCTGCTGCTTTCCGTTCATGAATCTTTTCCTTTTCATTGCATTCTTTCAAAATGCATCTGCTGATTTCATCAGTTGGGCCGCATTATAACAGAGTGTTCAGTGCTCCTGCTTCACAGCTCTAGCGTCCCCCATCGGAATCCCAGCTCAATCACTGTCTCTGTGGATATGTATGTTAGGGTTCTCTCCATTTGCCTCTATCTTCATAAGATGCATTCATGGGCATACCCTGTAAAGGTCTTCTCTATATTGGGATGGTTCATGAAATGCATCTCATCGTGCTGGGATAGGCACCTTTGGAATAGGTGTGCTCAGGCATTAAATGCATAGGAGGATCGTCTCTTCCTCTCACCGTAAGTATTGCATACTGAATAAATACCTGAATCTTATTACTATGTGGAAAAACAAATAGTTGCATTTTCTTTTTCCTTTTAATCTGATCACTGGTTATCATAAAGTCCGACTTTTGCTTTGAAATCCATTTAGTACAGAAAGTAAATATAAATTAATCACTAAAACCGGTCAACAAAGATTTTGTCACAGAACTACTTAGGGGAGTTTCAAAAGTACATTTTAATGCTGATATCAGAAAAGTATTTCTGTCACCCATAGTTTTTGAGTTATGGCTTTTTTGCCTGCATATTAAGTTTATGTTTTTATTGCTGTTTGTGAATATTTTATAACTTTCCACATTAAGCTTGGACTTACGAAAAACTTTGTTAAGGCAATGGATCAAAATGTACTCAGATTCACATATGTAAGAAAGAAATTTGCATGGATTAGTGACACCATGATCAACGAAGGAATTTTTTTATGACATCAAATTAGGGAACAGATTTAGGATGAGAAATTCAATGATCAGTTGAGCCGAGCTGAAAAAGCTGTATGGGAGTTCTTTAACAGGATTTGCAGGAACTTCTTGGGGAACCATAAGGCAGTCAACTATGAAGAAATAGTGGAGGATGTTTTACGAAGTACAAAGCCATAGGATGGAAAGTGTTTAAAAATTAATTTCTTGGATTCTCATCCTTGGAAATTAGTGGAGCAGTCAGAGACGAGCATGGTGTACAGTTTCATCAGGACATTTCTAAAATGAAAAAGTGATACCAAGGCTAGTATGCTTACTGACTGCTGCTGGACTCCAAGAAAGACATTCCTGTGGCCAAATACAGGGCAAAATTTTTTATATATGGTGTAACTATATATTGGCACGCATGTGCACCAGAGGGTCAACTTCCAGGTTCACCTAAATTAAGTAGCACCACCCCAGGATGAGAAGGGGTGCTGTTGCTAAGAGTCTTGTCTCCTTTTTCCCTTACAGACTTGAAAAAGTGCCCCTTGAGGGCACTGAAGCAAAGGAAGCCACTTCTCTTCCAATCCACCCGATATAAAAGGAGAAAACTCCCAGAAGCCGGTATGTCATTTTCATGCTGACCTTGTTTCTGTGCAGACCTAATCCAGAGCTAGTAACCTAAAGGAAAAGACTGTGTTTTCTAAAAGACGTAATGAGGTGCATATTTTTCGTGAACTTTTTAATCTTTTTGTTCCAATTAAACGGTTTTACTTGGTTGTCACACCAAGCATTTAGCTTTGCCCTGCCTCTTCATTCACCTCGCTACAATGTTGATTGCATATTTTCAGCGTGTGTCACTCAAGTAATAGCGAAAGTCTGAATAGATATTTGAATTCATCACAAAATCACTGTTAAGATTCACCTATATTGATGTATGTGACAAAATAAAAGTTAAACTTTGTGACCCAATATAATCTGTACTAAGTAATATAATGTTTTTATTTTGAGTTTTTGATGTTAAAACTTAAAAAAAAAAAATTTTAACACCAAAGCCTACAAAAAACTTGTAATCCCGTGCACACCTTAAATCCGTTTGCACCTGTCCGTCAGCGTCTTTTGTCCTGTAACTGTATCGATCAGCACAAGCAGCAAGCAGGAAGCAAACTGCTATCCCATCCCCCCCACCCGCTGCAGTTCAATTCACAAAGAGGGTTCTCAGTGCTCAGTGTTTATCTTGGAGTGAATTGCCTGGAGTTGTAGAGGGTAAATAATATATTGTCATTTGGAATACTTACATTTCATGTGTGTTCTGTGTCTATAACGATCTGGGTAAACACATCATTAAAATAGAAACGTTTTTCATGTTTTAGTAATAAATGACAGAATGTAGACATGAACTGTATAATGACGGTGATCGAGTGGTGCGAAGGGAGTTTATTTGAAGGCTTTGGTAATTCTAGTGTTAATCCCAAACTTATTGATATTAGAAATTTGGGGTTTTGGAAGAGATTGCATTTATGGTCATACTATACTTGATAATGTGATTTTTTTAAATAATTTTTAAAAATAACTGTAAGCCATTGTATGTTTGTACATTGTATGGTTTTTTATCTTGTTTTCGGTTGCTTTTAATGCTTGCACCTTCTAATCATTCTTGTATGTGTTAAAACTTGCTTTGTTAGGCATCTCTAAATAAATAACAATAATAATACTAACTGCTAAACCAAAAATCTAAGTTAAAGGACTTTAGTGCTAATAATGAACATGCATGATTCAGACCTTTTATTTCTGCTACCGTGATGATGTCAATACCACACAGCACCAAGAGCTTCTGCAAAGCAATGCCATAACAAGCAAAAATTCCAAATCGGGTGCCAAAATTGGGTTCTATGACGCCAAAAACATAAATTCAGATCAATTATAATATTAATCGAGCTCAAGGAGATTGATTGATATCATAACAATTTCAAGATCTTTATGGATTCTGAAAATTGCATGTTTGTTTTTCTTTTTAGGTCTGTGCATTGGGCTTTGGTAATTCCATTTTCATTTTGACTCCAGACTACATTTATTTGACTACATGATTTTGCTCCCCAGGTCCAATTTTCTTGCCCCTGTGGCCTGCTGTTGACAGCTTTGGCAACACAATTTTCAAACATAGATAAACAATACTAGATTCAAATTTTAAAAAGCAGCTATTCAGGGTACTGTCTGTAGGCAGGTTCAAATTTGGCTTAAACTCAGGAAGCAAGGGGTTATGGTGGAGGGAACTTTTTCAGAATTAGATGATGTTAAAATGTCCCTCAGGGATCAATGCTGTATTTTAGCTTTTTTTAATATTCACAGACGATATGATCGATTAATGACCATTCTCATGGTTGCACATTAACCCCATTGCCAGAACGCAAGTCAGAAAGGTTGCCTGGAACTACAGAAGCGGGAGTACCCTGTAATGACAGATGATATTGATTTTTAAGCTTAAAAACTGATAGTAATGTCTGACTTAATTTAAATATGGATGGTAGTAGTATAAGTTTGAAGAGGAGTGCTACAGTTGTTGCATATTGTGTGTGTATAATATTTCAAAAAATGTTTTGCTCATTTCCAGACAACATGTCACCGAGTTATTTGAACCCATAATGATAACAATACAGACCCAGCCTATGCTGCGGTTCAGCTGATCTGCTTTTGATACTCTTGACTTGCACAACATTTTCATTGTGTTTTATTTATTCCTTGTTAGCTCCTTGTAGACGCAGACCTGTAATGTTTCTCTGGCAGTAACAACTGAAAAAGACGGGAGGAGACACATACCAATTTTGAGGAATGATTTGAAAGGTACAACTTAAAGGACGTTGACTTGATACAGTCACTCACACATTTGGCTTTAACTCATTAGGCAATGTTTCCAGGAACCAGAAAGGAATGGCCGACCTCTTCTCTTGGTTGCACACCTTCTGGATCAGTCACTACAAATTGAAGTCAGCACAGACCAGGAGTAATCAACTTGTTCTTCTATTGCTTCAATGTTTACCCAGGTGACTCATTTCCTCACCAAAGATGAGAACAAGTCCTGAAAAAAATTGTAGTTTCAGCAGTAGAATTCCTTAGGGAACACAGCCCACAACACAAATTTCACTATTACATTTTTAGATGATACAACAATAGTGGGGCTGATCACTGATGGAGACAAGTCTGCCTGGTTCATAAAGAATGACTTGATAATGAACACAAAAAGACTAAAGAACCGATCATTGATTTCTAGAAGCAAGATGACCACCAGCTGTATATAAACAGCGAGAGAGTGGACAGAGTCTCTAGTTTTAGGCTCTTGGAGACCTACATCTCAGAAGATCTCACATGGACAATAAACACAAACTCACTGGTTATAAAAAGCACAACAGCTAATTTACTTCCTAAGAAATCTCAGGCAAGTTGATCTGTCACAAAAGATTCTGGTATCTTATTTCTATGTTTGTTCCACTGAGAGTGTCCTGACTCATGGGATACTTGTGTGGTATGGCAATATCTGACATAAAGACTGCAGAGAATCATGAAAACAGCACAGGAAATTACCAACACACCTTTGCCTACCTTAGAAGACATCTACACCTCTCGATGTCTGCGGAAGGCACCCAGCATCATAAAGGACTTGTATCAGCCAGCACATGAACTGCTTGAATTTCTACCCTCAGGGAAGAGATATAGAGCATGGACCACAAGACTAATGAACAGTTTCTACTAAACTAAATTCTGTAATGAAATCACACACCTTATAGACATAATTGTGAAATAGCATATTCATTATTCATGTATGTATTTATTTACTTGTGCAATATCTTTAGAAAAACTGTTTTTTAAATTTTGCATATGCTGACAATTGTATAATTTGTGAGCTGTCTATGTGAGAATACTAGATGTGTGGTTTTTAAAAGTAAAGTTTTGAGCATTGTTTCAGGTACTGTACCAGAATTTCATTGTACAGTATGTCTTATGCAATGACAATAAAGGAATCTTATCTTAATTCAAATACTTTGGAGGAGTACGTCCAACGTGTTTTACTTAAAATCAGATATGTATGTAATGAAAATGAGACAATAAAATGGACGGTGTTGAGAATGCAGAGGTGCGCAGAGCGAATGAAAAGGAATAAAACAACTGGGCTGCACAGTTGTGATTAGTTGAAAGAGGCACAATGAATACAAAATAGTTACATAAAAAACTGGGTTTTTCAACCAGAAGGAGGTCTATTATTGACTTGATTACCATCTGCAAACGCTTTAATAAATCCCAATTGACACATCCTTCAAACATGGCTATTGCAGGTGAGAGCTGGCTTCTCCTCACAGCCCTATTTTAACAAGTCTTATTTTAAGAGTCTTTCTCTAGCAGGTTAAAAAAAACCTGGCATCTTGGTTTGAGCTATAAACTGTAATCACATTACCCCTTTAGCTGGCTGAGCTGCTCTGAGCTTTTGTCTCTGTTAGAATTCGTTTCATCACTCTGCTCTTCGACTACAAAGCTCTGAACTTGAACTCTCCAGAATGTCAGTCACTGCCAATTACTTTGTGTTGACCCAAGAGACAATCCTGGCTATTTTGTCATCTTAAAACATTTCTATAGCTTTGTGAGGTATCCATAGCTGGAGCTCTCTTCTTTAACTGTTGCTTCCAAATTAAAATCAAAACTCAGGCTACCTCACCGCTTTTCCTGAAATGCATTTAGCGAATTTTATAACCCCAGGTCTCTGCATGAAAATATGTCAGTTCTTCTTGCTTTTTATTGTTTCATAATGATTAATAATAACCTATGAAAAACTGTACAAGTGCTCACAAAAGTGAGAGAATATTATTATCATAGTCTCTTAAGTATCTTAACGGCTGTATTGAGTTATAGCACCAGATCTCATTTTGGAAGTAAGCACCACAAATTAATTTGCTCTAGTGATGGAAAACACAGCTTTTAGTTTAAAAACACATTAGTATGGTGCATAACGCATGCATGTCAGAAGATCTCCTTACAGGTTTTGTTGAGGCATGTAATAACCCACCAAGGATGAGAGGGGTTGCTATCGCTAACATTGTAATCTCCTTCTTTCCCAGCAGTGCCAAGAAACCACCAAGTGAGGGCAACTAACTCCACCCCTTCTGGTTCACTGTCCATAAAAGCCCCTCCTTCTTGATAGGAGCTGTCATTTTGGCCTGAGCGACCTGCCGGACGGAGCTCCCAAGCAAAATGGTCCTAACTGGCTGCTAGAAGCCAAACATTTTTTTTTGACAGCCTTTTGTAGCTCAACCACAAGGGTAAAGATGCTAAAGAGTGTACCTTTTTTTGTTGTGTTAAAATATTAAACAAATTTCTTCTGGGTTACCCTGTCATTCCTGCACCTAGCCACAGACAATAAAATAATGTCACAAACACAGTATTTAGTGGCTAACTTGGAGATGATCACCCTTTATAATGGAGATACAGCGCCTCTTATGAATTAAAAGTACATTCTAATGTACAATAAGCATTAATTAAAAAAATATTTTAAACTGTTCTACCTGCATGATCATTAACCCTTTGATGGCTGAATATTCTTCCAAAAATCACAGTTGTCGGAAAAGTACACGATGCAATTGTTTCACACATAAATCAACATAAAATATCAGTTGCTACATACTGTGGTTACCAGTTTGCCGCCTCCTGTGACTCGAGCCGCTCACAGGCAGCAACAACGGCTGTTAGAAATGCATGGCAAGCTGGCTGCCAGGCTGTCTTTGTGAGGTGGGGGTGGGGCACCAGCTGCGGTTGTGGTCGCAGTGCAATGCAATCTACTTTATACCTCATGTCATCCCAGGTGAACATTGCCGTAGGCGCGTCAGCTACACAAACATGTTGTGCACCACAATCAGCTGATGTTGGTAGCTCACTTTTCTTTTCAAGCTCGATCTCCAGATCACTTGCATCAAAATCAGTGTACGACAATTCAGATTCCAATTCAGGGATATTATGCAAAATTTCATCCATGGAGTATTTTACTTTGTGCATTTTCTTCGATCTCTCGCTAGAATTTGATGCCATTTTCGCCGTTTGCTTGTTCTTCACTACTCATGCAAGCACAGGGAGTCTCCGTCAAACCAACAAAGCTAACATTCCTTCTAGCAAAGAGAGTCATACAAAAACGTTTGAAACATTTAAAATGTCAGCAGTTTACAGCTGATTACCACCCTCACCCCCTCATGTGGACAAAAGTCAACATCTGTCCTGAAAGAGTTAATATGTACGCAAATTTCACAGCAGAATTTAGCTCTGTTCCATGTTCTATTCTCACACCTGGACAAACTTGTGAGGAAGGCAGGCTCTATTGTAGGAATGAAGCTGGACAGTTTAACATCCATGGCAGAGAGACAGGCGCTGAGCTGGCTCCTGTCAATCATGGAGAATCCACTGCATCCATTGAACAGTGTCATCTCCAGGCAGAGGAGCAGGTTCAGCGACAGACTGTTGTCACTGTCCTGTTCCACTGACAGACTGAGGAGATCATTCCTATCCCACTCTATGCGACTCTTCAGTTCCACCCGGGGGGGTAAACGTTAACATTATTCAAAGTTATTGTCTGTTTTTTACCTGCATTTTTATTACTCTTTAATTTAATATTGTTTTTTGTATCAGTATACTGCTGCTGGATTATGTGAATTTACCCTTGGGGATTAATAAAGTATCTATCTATCTAGAATATTGTACTACCATGTAATAGTATATACTGTAAGAGATTACAGACATGAATTAATGGAGACACTCTTAGTGTCTTGAGTGCACACATACTTTGCGAAACACCTAATCTGTCCCCAAATGCATGTTAGCACTGCGTATCATCTAAGATCCAAGTCCATATGTAGAGTATGTTGCCCCACTTGTTGTAGTGAACGTGGATAGATAACTTAACTCACCAAGAAAGTCAAAGGCTGAGAATCCCTGTACTTTAATACAGGCTTCTGAGAAAAGGTTATACAAAGTATGAAAGATGTATTAACCAATCAAAACTTAACGGTAAGAAATGTAATATTCTCAGTAACCTAAAATACAATATGGCTGACAATAAACTAAATAGAGTTGAACCAAGTGGAAATAGGAGCTAGGAATACACTAATGTAACAAACAGCAGGGGAAAATAGGACTATACTAAACTGGCTAGCACTAATATTAATACAGGCTGGTGTAACAGCATAGCACCTTTTGCTCTGCTTGCACCTGTCTGTTTGACTCAGCTTCTCTCTAGTGTTTTTTGCAATTTTAGGTCTTTCGTTACACAGAGTTTGAGTTCTCATGTGCATAGCCCTTTTTGAGTGTACACACAGATATTCCATAGGATTGAGGACTGGGATCCTTCTGGCCCTTTCCAATATATCGATATTTCTCTTTTTTTAAAACTCCTTGGTTACATCAGCTGTGTGTTTTGGATTGGCTTTGCATTAAAAGGTCATATTTTTTGCGAACAACTTTCTAACAAAAAGAATCAGGATTTGCACCACAATATCTTGATATCTAAAGATGCTATTCTTTCCTGTTATGCTGATCAGAACCCCTGACCTCTTTTAATGAGAACCATGATCAAAGCTTTAAACTGCAACATCTGAAATGTCAAACAAATGTTTTTCAAATTAATGTCAAAAAGTTCCTCTTTACATACCCATACAACACTTCGCCATGTGATTTTAAGAACTTAAATGTTTTTTTCTTGGAAAATTGAAGTGAGCTTAAACATTCTTTTAGTGACTTCCATCTTGCCATCTATACCAGCCCTAAGGAGAATTAACAAATATAGTAATGTGTATATAGGAATATAGTAACAAATATAGTAATAGTAATATGTAGGCAATGATCAGTTAATGTCACTGTTCTCTTGGGAGTCTCTCCATTGAGATTTTGCTTGCCCAGTTAGGTCTGTAGGAACATCTTCATCTTGACAATTTCCTGGTGGAGCCATCGTTCCTTCACTTCTTGATGATGATGTTTACAATGTTCCCTGATCTATGTAAGGTCTTTGAAATTCATTTCAATCCTTTTTCTGGCCTGCACCTCTCTGTAAACTTTCAGTAGTTTGTTAACGGTTTGAGGAACATGGGTCTAATCAGAATCACTTCAGCTGATGTCCAACATGCACATTCACAAAACCACTTTATAAAATTTTTTTATTACCTCTGAAAAGAAATATTTTTTTTTACTTTCACATATAATTTTCCTTGCAACTTCTAAATGCTAAAAACATATGAAATTACTTATCTTTTTCAATCTTTACTTCAGCAAAAGCAGAAATTTTAATATGGGTATGATAAAATTACATTGTCAAATCTTCTTAATAAAAATGGGTAGGAGTTGCATGGGACAGGCTGGAAGGAGCCCTGGATATCGGACAAGTCTGGTGCCTACTCACGCATGCAGCCCCTCTCGAGTAGGGCCAAGCTGGAATTGTCAATTACCCTACCAGCACATTTTGGGGCTGGAGAAGAAAAACTGGCATACCCAGTGGAAATGCACACAGAAATGGGGAGAACTTGTACATGGACAGTGATGGGGAATGTAATTGGATCAGTAGCCCTCACCACTGTGCTATGGGTATGATATATTCACTGTACATTAAAATGTACACATTTAAATACAAACATTTATTTTCTACTGAACCTATATTTTGTCATGGTAGGATCTTAGCGTGACCCTGTTTTCCTTCTGGACTCTTTACTATGTAACCTTAACAGAATTCCCTATTAACAATTACTAGCCTGGTTACAATAAGGTTTGACTGCCATTATAGTCTGAACACGTCCCTCTTTTTTACATCTGTAACTCCAGGCAGTTAGATTGAGAACCACAACAGGTGGGAGAAAAAGTTACATGTTTTATTCATATATTCAATTGTACCCAACATATAAGCAGAGTAAAAAGGTTGTCAAAATAATATCAATATAGCCTTGATAATAAGCAATTCATCTTGCACCCAAAATGTTTATTACCACGTGGCTCTCTGTCTTAGAAATTAGCCTCTGGTCTGATGTGGTCTCTTCTCCAGCATGGATCTGCAAATGGCATCTGTAATTGAAGATGCCTTTTTATATGGCACTTTACCAGAGCAGTCCTGACATTACAGATGACTTGCATGTTAATAGAATGTAACTGCATATGGTTAACAAAAAGCAGCTTCATTCTGGCTAGGTGCCTTTTGAAATATGAATGCGTTGAAGTGCTCTGATTACTTTAGGAATACCGGCAGAAACTGCTCCAAATTGCCTTCTTACGATGGTAACAACATGCTGTGTTATATGCATCTGCACCAACACCATATGGAATCTGGACGTAGCACATTGTCAGTTGGTTAAAGGCTTCTAACATGCAGAGTGAAGCTTGGCTGAGATATTCCTGGCCTTTCAGCCCTGAGAAGTGACAACAGGCAGTCTAAACTGACAAAAACACCCCAAAAAAGTTCTTCAGTGCAAATATACAGCATCAGTCCTCTTAAAAGGGAACTAGAAAACAGTCACTGCATTATATTCATGATATTTAAGCTTTAATGTGTTTGTCACGTCAAGGCACATTATAGTAGCACTTTGGTGATATGAATTATTATGCGTGCGAGTCATCATTTAGCTGGTTCAGCTGCATTTCCCTACTTGATCATCATTTCCCACTTTGTCTAAAATGTTGTGTACACATGGGTTAAAGTTGCCGTAAATATACGTACGTTGCACTGTCAAGTTTTCTTTCATACTTCCCGACATTTGAGTTTGAAGTTGCTTACAAACATTTTGAGCCTCTTTTTGTGCGCATGTGCGCTTGGGAGTCAACGAAAAGGGACCAGCAAATGCCAATTCCACACCAGGCCAGGGGGTGGCGGGTTGCACTGAACCTCTCTCTTTTCTCTCCGCAGGCCAAATACGAGAAATCCTGCCAATAACCGAGTATGCTCTGAAGACCTCACTTCCTATCCTGGCCCCGATGATATCACTTCCTTTGATCCACCTATAAAAAACCTTCATCCCCCATACTTGATGAGTTCTGTTTTGAACTCTAACCTGTATACATTGTACGCAAATTTAAGCCATTTGCAGCCAGGGAAACTATACTGGTGGCTGCCCCAAACCTTTCTTGTATTCCTGGCTATTTCTTTCATACTCACTACTAGTTTAGTCTCTATGTCTGTGCTTCATTGTGTGAAGAAAAACTCTTTAATGTATGCACGAATTCTGCCTTTAACAAGCCTTGGGCTGTTTCCCTGTGTTCTTATTGCAGGTTTATTTTAAAGTAACAACTGGAATCCACTGCACTGCTTCCTTTCATAAGTTTAGATCATGCCACCTTATAATCTCTAGTTGCTGACGTCGCCTTTAGATGTGCGTTTCACTCACTTAGGGGACTGAAATGAGAACCTGTTGGTTAGATGCATTGTGTGATGGTCACAAACCATGCCACCCTACCTACCTCTACCAGTTTTCTAGTGCAAAGTCCATCAATGCAATGTCCACAAACAAATGAATACAAAATAGTCAGAGGGCTACAATAACTCCAACTGTCAACCTGATGAAATGAAAGAAAATTTTGTTTTCATTTTGTAGCTTTCTATGGGTTACTCCCAAAGTACTCTACAGGTATATAGTTGTTTTTTTAACATTAACATGTTTTGATGATTATAGCATAGACTATGGGCGTCATAGTGGGGGGAAAAGGGTCCCCCACTATGGAGGGCCACAGTGGATACAGGTTTTTGTGCTAACCTGGTTGCTTAATTACAAAGCAATTCTTGCCAATAATTTAATTTCATGGCTTGTTAGTGCTTTAACTCTGCTATGTCAGGTAATTCTCATATCCTGGATTTTCTTCCCCTTTCTAAATGATTTGAAGGCTAAAATGAATGAGTAATTCTCAGTTCTTCACTTTTTTCTCTTCACTTTCCTTCCAAGTATTTAATTAAACCCAACAGTGCATGATAAATGCATACAGGTGTAAATGGTAACACGCTAAATGGAGAACTGCTGCTCTCTTTTGTCATTTCCATGTTATTGCTAATTAGGAGCAATTTAAAAACCAAGAATACAGCTGTTTAAGACTAAAATAAGCAATAAGGGTTCAAAATCGTAACAAGCGTGACAACTAAAGTGAAGCAGAAGTGTCACTTGAGCAATAAGTATTCTGATCAAGCAATTGGTTTGGAGCAAAAACCTGCAGCCACTGTGGCCCTCCAGGACCGTGACTGAGGACACCTGCACTTAGGGGTGTGTGGTGGGAGGGGTGCCTTGAAGCCTGGAATGAACAGTTTGTTTTCGAGAGGTAGGGACCCACAGAGACTGCTTATGTGTACGGTCCAGAGTTCTGTGCTACACCCCTGATTGATAGACATATAACATTTCCCACATAATTGCAGCTAGAGACGGGCATTAAAGTATTAAATGTGTTGTTTGAAATACGGTGCCTTAACTACTGGGCCATACTGCCTGAACAAAGGAGGAAAACATTCAATGCAGAGATCAAAGTGCTTCTGGTCTGATCTGCCTAATCATCAACACCCTGCTGAGTTGCCTCCTATGTGGAGTTTACATGTTTTCTGTGTTCATGCTGAGTTTCTTTGGACAGTTTCTGGCTTCCTTTAGTAATTTAATAATAGCACATTGTCAATTCAGTCCCCTTTTTTGAATTTCAATACTGTGAGCATGAGACGAGGCTTATGAGTGCATTGAACAGCCTGCTTATTGGCACATGGAGATTGCTGCCCAGTTATGATCTTGGTAAGGACGTCAGTATAATGAATATATGGAGTGAATATCAAAACTAATGTTTAAGAATGCAAAAATATGACCAACAATGATGTAATTATTTTTTTTACTCTCGCTCCCTATAAAATAAAATGACATAGAACATCAAAACACTCATCCTTTTACTTTTTAATAAGTCATTCACATAAAAAAAAAATACTTTCAAAATAATGAGACAGAATATTGATGTGGTAGGTTTACTTTGATTGACAAAATTGTATTTTGTTATTACTCAGTGATTTATTAATGCTTTTTTAAATATTTGTCTTCCTTTGTGGAGACATACAGAGTGCACAAAGCATCATTTTAAGATACAAGCAGTGCGTGAAATGAACAGCCACTTCTGTAAAACCGAAGGCTTTGTTTGTGAAGTATAACATTTGAGTTTTAGAAGGGTTTTAAGTAATTGATTCTGAGTTCTTACATATTTAAATAGTGCAAAAAATCTTGTTTTATCTTTAAAGCGAGCAGTACAGTACTGAAATATGAAGAACTGTTTGAAATAAAGAACAACATATAAAACTGCAATTAAATAGAGGGGCTGTTTTATTCAAGTTCAAGTTAATCTTGGTTCAAAAAACTAACTTCTGTGAAATGTAAAAACTGGTTTAATTAAAATCTTAATAAGCACCCAGCAAATGCAAATCCTTTTATATTAAGAAAAGATGCAATAGCTTTAAAAAGCTAAATCAAAATGTCAGTATAAAATGTGATTAATTCCGCCTTTTTTGAGCAAATTATTTCAGTTATAATACATGTGTAGTGGAAAGTTGTCTTACACAACAACGTTTAGATTTGCTTCTACTGTACAGTCCAGAATACTCAAAACACTGCATCAAATGTCTAAGTGTCTAATGGTAATAATCTGCGGTACTTAAGTTTGTAGTTAATCACATCAATACACAATATTCACAAATAAATAAATATAGCCGATACCGATATAGCACCGATGCCCACGATAAAAGGAGGCTCAGAAAATGGATGGATGAAAACAAATAGATGTAAAAATGATTATGGTCGACTAGCAGTCCATTTATCATATAATCTTCAAAAGGCTTTATTGTTTAAAGCCCTTAGAAGAATAACAAGGGTGATTAACAGTCATTTTTTTAAACATTATGGAGAATGTGAAAGTACAGCACTGAAAGAAGGCTTGAAGCCGCAGGGGTATCTCCCCCTCAAGTTTACTGTCCCAGCACCTCAGTCTTGGATAAAAGTGTTTTTGGACACTTTTGCTTATTTAACTTACACCATAAAATGTCTTTTACTTGTCAGCGATCAGATAACTACACTGACTGCCATTTCACACCTAAGTGACATGTCGATGCAGCCTAGGTGTTCGTCCATCCAGTATACACTAACTCAGATTTAGTAGAGTGATGTGCTGTCTTAGCCATTTATGGATACAATGAGAAGATGAATCAAAATGACACCTTTCATTGGCTAACTGAGTATATACTCTGCCAAAAAAAGATGTCATTTTGCTTCACTTCTCATAACTCAGCATTGAAAAAGTGCAAATGGGTAAAAAGCTCATTGAGTATCTGTTGAACAATTTTTTTGTGGTAATTTCTCAATGTTTTTGTATCACTAATGATGCGAGGTGTACCAGTGACCATTTTATTTTAGTTTGGAGTCTGCACTGTTTGCTTAACAAGTAAATTGAGATTCCTAATTACAATAATTGTGAATATTCCCGAGATAGCGAGTTTATGTTACATTAACCTTATAACAAATACATTGCCCTGTGAATTTATGCCTCTGTTCAGTTAGGTGTAGCTTGGAGGAAGTAACAGATACAATTACAGTTAATTAACGTGCACATGATAGGATCAGGAACAGACAGAATAGGACATTGCTGATGACATTGTGTTGTGTAGCACCAGAAAAGAAGAAGTGAAGAGAAGAGCTTTGGTAGACAAAGGATTGAAGATAAACAGGAAGAAGACAATATGTGAGGCTTAATGATGAACAGGATTCAGAAGTTAGCTTCAGGGAAATCTATTGAAAAGAGTGGATACATTTAAATATCCTGGATCAGTGGTAGCCCAACATGGAACATTAGATGCAGAGATAACTCATAGAGTGCAGCGTGGATGAAACAATTGGAAGAAGGTGTGAAGAGTATTAAATGATGAAAGAATTAAAGAGAAAGTTAAAGGTATGGTTTTCAAGACAGTGGTAAGACTAACAATGGTGTATGGAGTTGAGACATGGGAAGTAAAAGGAGCACAGGAGAAGAAGTTAGATGTGGCAGAAATGACAATGTTGAGGTGGATGTGTGGAGTAACAAAAAAGGACAGAATAAGAAAGGAGACAAATAGAGGTACAACAAAAGTGGGATGATATCTAAGAAAGTTCAGGAAAAGAGACTGAAGTGGTGTGGATATGTGATGAGGATAGAGAATGAATAAGTGGGCAAAAGAGGGATGGGAACGGTGGTACAGGAGAAGAGAATGTGAAGGAGGCCAAAGCAGAGGTGGATGGAAATAGTAAAAGCAGATCTGAAGGAAAAGGGCTTGACTAATGAGGAGGTGCAGGACTGAGCTGCATGAAGAAGGTAGGTCAAGCACATCGACTCCATATAGAAATGGGAAAAGATGAAAAGGAAGAAGGAAAAAGGAACATTACACCCAAATTTTTTTTTTTTTTTTATATGTTACTTATCCCACGTAGTTTATCGTGATGGATGAGAAAAAAAAAATTGAATCCCATGTTTTCATTCTGAATGCAGATAAGTTTATGATATAATACTAGCCAATGGTAACACGTCACTTTCACCTGTATGCTCACAAAGTGTGAAACACTTGCATTTTTTGCTAAGATATTGTTTAGCAGATATATCCATAAGAGCCCGCACACATCATAAACAGGAAACATAAGAACATGGGATTGAAGATAAGACTCATAACCAAATAATGAAGGCAAAAGGTGGAATATGTAGATGTAGATTTTTTTTTTACTTCTTCCATGGTTGCTTTTCATTTTATTTGCTGTTGTACAACATTGGTCACCATTTGGTTGTATTACATAATAAACTTTTTAATCTTCATTTTGCATAAAAACATGAGATAATTTTTTTTTCTCAGCCATCACTACAATCTACATGGGGTAAGTAAAATAAAAAAATCTAATTTGTGAGTGGAGTAATAAAAATACCAAATTTTAGTACTGAGTACTTCTCATTATTTCACTGTTTATTGGGACTGAAACTGAAAGTAAGGTTTCACTAGGGTAGTTCCAGTGTTTTAACCAAAACATCATAGACCCCCTTTTAGACACTACCATGTTAATTTTTCTCTGGTCCCAGCCCAGACTAAAGGTGTGACTGTGAAGTTTGGAAAGTTAACAATAACAATATTGGGTGGTGCAGTGGGTAGTGCTGCTGCCTCGCAGTTAGGAGACCCAGGTTTGCTTCCCGGGTCCTCCCTGTGTGGAGTATGCATGTTCTCTCTGTGTCTGTGTGGGTTTCCTCTGGGTGCTCTGATTTCCTCCCACAGTCCAAAGACATGCAGGTTAGGTGCATTGGTGATCCTATATTGTCCTTGGCGTGTGGGAGTGTGTGTGTGTACTACGGTGGGCTGGCACCCTACCCGGGATTTGTTCCTGACTTGCGTCCTGTGTTGTCTGGAATTCAGTCCAGCAGACCCCCGTGACCCTGTGTTAGGATATAGCAGGTTGGAAAATGACTGACTGACTAATAACAATATTCCTATTTCTTATTCTCAAACATATTTGATTCAGTAGTCCAAATCTATTATCTGCATTCTAAGCTGCACTGAGCCGCAGATTGCATTTAAAGCAGTAAGTGTACAGAGAAGAGCAACCAAAAGCATCATAATGACTGCCCTGACTTGCTAAGGAAGCTGAATCCCTGTACGGCTTGAGCAGAACAGGTTAGCTAGCAGGGACAAAAATCTACAAATTCAAAAATTTTACTGGCCTCAGAAAAATTAATTCAATAGGATGATTCTAGTTAAATAGTAAATCACACTGATGATGTCACTGGAAATAATGGGTTCATGCATTTGAAAAAGATGCCACACACACAGGACTGGTGGAATCTAAAACACACTAACATGTCATATGAGTGTACTATTTATTTGTTATTATTGTATTTACTTACAGAAGTGGGACAAAATTAAAACCCACATAAACATCTTGCTGAAAGGCCAAGGGCTCCTCTAATTTCAGATGTAATAAAGAGTTACACTTTTGGAAAGAAAAGGTGAGGTCCATCTATCCATCTATTATTGGAACTGCTTAATCTAATTCAGGGTCCCAGGCAAAAAGCCTATCGCAGCTGCACTAGGAGCAAGGCAGGAACTAGCACTGGATAGCCTGCCAGCTGATCTCAGGGCTCACTTTACAACACGCCAACACTCGAAAAGAGACAATTTAGACATTTAAATCAAATTAGCGATGTGGGAAGAAACATGGGGTACTTAGAAAAAAAGAAAACACAGGAAAAACATGGAAACTTCCTACAGACAGACAGTTTGCAGTTGAACCACAAACAAGCTACTGTTAACACTGCCTTGCTTTCTGTATTTGAAAGAGGATGGATAATGTTTTCTGAATTACAGCAGTTTAATAGATGTTAAGAAAATAAATACAGTATATATTAGGAAGATTAAGCTCAGCATATGGAAATTGGTTGTTTAAGTGAAGTGCTAATGCATTAATAAATCTATAAATGCAATTTAAAATAACCCTTATTTAACAATTCAATTAATATTTAATCTGTAGTATGAAACAAATCAATATGGAGCTTGGTTTAAATGTTTTATGTCATTAATATTTTCACACTGCATGAAAAATTAATTTCTCCCTTTTTTTGGTTAGAATTAATTTTTGTCATTAATGAAACTATGGAGTAATAAATATAGAATCTGAGCATTTTATTTGCTGAATATTATCAATGAATTATTAAAGAGTAATTATGATACATTTAATATGTAACTGTATAATAGCTGAAAACATATTAATTTTTAAGCACACCATTCAAAAAAAACTGTAACAGAAAGCAACGTTTTTTAGATTTTAATTAATTTATCCTTTGTATGTCTTGATGGTAAATTGCTAAGAGCAGTAGTTCTCTGCCTTCAAGCAAAGAAGAAGAGCAAAAGACAGAGAGAGTCATCTACAGGTCGTGCTAGTAGGGCCAAGCTCTTCTTATTGCTCGATTATTTTCAGTCCGTATTTTTTAACTCTCTCTCTATACATATAGTACTAGGGTCTTGTACCGTGTTAGCCATTATGTATAGAGTGAGAAGTCAAGCAAAATGACACATTTTATTGGCTAACTAAAAAGATTACAATATGCAAGCTTTCAAGGCAACTCAGGACCCTTCATGATTGCATCTTGCCTTAAGAAAGGGGCCTGAGTTGACTTGAAAGCTTGCATATTGTAATCTTTCCAGTTAGCCAGTAAAAGGTGTCATTTTGTTTAACTTCTCACTCTATACATATATAAATGTATGGGTTACTGTGGGATCTGGGGTGGCCAACAGGAGGTGCTGCAGAGGTTCCTTGGCCCATCTGGGCCGTAGTTCATCCACTCTCGGAGGTGCAATTGGAGGCAGGTGGTCAGGCACCTGAAGAACTTCCGGATGAACTATAAAAGGGGCCAGTAGCCACCACTAGAGGAGCCTGAGTCGGGAGGAGGAGTACAATGCTTGCCGGGAGGAGTGGTGGTACGGGTCGGCGCCTATATAGCACCTTTGTTACAATATATATACATATATATGTATATAAACATGCATACATATATATACAATATTTAAAGCTACATGTGCCTGGCTGACTGAAAAGAAATTCTTGGCAGACAAGTTGAGGAAAACCTTTTTTCACTAATGGATTAATATCATGGTCCTGAGGCCGAGAAAAAAAAAAGTCTTACTGAAAAGTTAATTGAATTGCAAAAAATAAAACTGTGATGATGATTTGCATTTTATAGTATGAAAGGGCAATCTTTAATGCTAGTCTACAGAGAATGCAAAACAGTGAAGACTGCAGCGTCTCAGACACAATAGTATTTGATTCCCACCTATTCCCTGCTTATTGTTAAGTTTACAATTATTACACGTATTTATTTATAAGCAAGTATATGAGTACTCCCATTGACACCCAACTCCAAAGAGACCCAGTCATAGGCAGTATTCATAGTACACAAGTCTCTGTACCCCATTTTACCCAGGTGTGTGTAAAACACTACAGAATATGGAACTATGACTTACACACAGATGAGAACAATGTGAAATTTCAAATTTAAGGTCTGCTGTACCTTGGAGCATGGTAATAGCTCCAGCTTCCTTTTGCTACAATATATACAGTATATCCATCCATCCATTATCCAACCCGCTATATCCTAACTACAGGGTCAAGGGGGTTTGCTGGAGCCAATCCCAGCCAACACAGGGCACAAGGCAGGAAATAAACCCCGGGCAGGGCGCCGCCCACCGTAGAGCGCACACACCCACAAACCAAGCACACACTAGGGACAATTTAGAACCGCCAATGCACCTAAACTGCATGTCTTTGGACTGTGGGAGAAAACCGAAGCACCCAAAGGAAACCCACGTGGGGAGAACATGCAACATGCAAACTCCACGCAGGGAGGACCCGGGAAGTGAACCCGGGTCTCCTAACTGCGAGGCAGCAGTGCTACCCACTTTGCCACCGCATATCTATACTAATAAAAGGCAAAGCCCTCACTGACTGACTGACTGACTGACTGACTCACTCACTCACTCACTCACACACTCACTCACTCACTCACTGACTCATCACTAATTCTCCAACTTCCCGTGTAGGTAGGAGGCTGAAATTTGGCAGGTTCATTCCTTACAGCTTACTTACAAAAGTTAGGTAGGTTTCATTTCGAAATTCTACGCGTAATGTTCATAACTGAAACCTACTTATGTACATATATACCGGCCATAGCCTGCAGCTCGGTCGCCGTGTGAGGCGGAGTTGCGTCCCTCATCGTCACGCCTCCCACGTAATTGTGTGCCTGCCCATATAAGGCCGTCCAACAGTGGCAATCCAATAGAAACACTCTGCCGCTAAATATTCGCGGGTGAAGGACTGTGCTTATGCAGACGAAGATGAGATGGTCAGGGTGGTGTTTGGCACAAACTCAGTGAAACTGCGAGAGAAACTTTTAAGTTAGCTAACATTAAATAAAGCCGTAGACATCGCATGAGATAGTACAAGCACAGATGAGAACCTTTGATGCATGTACTCCAAACGGCTCATGTGAACTGACTGTGAACGCAGTACGCAGACAAAAAGCAACAGCTCCAAAGAGCGCTGAACAAAAAACGCATTACACAATTGAGAAGGCAGCAAAAGAATATGAAGCGAGTGACGCATACAAGTATATTCATAAGTGCAGCTACTGCGGAAAGAAAGCACATGGTGGAAAAAGTCAATGTCCAGCTAAAGGAAGACAGTGTAAAAAAAACCTGTGCATGTAGTGTGTGATGTCTCAAATAAAGAGGAAGAGAAGCTGTTTATTGATGCAATAAGAAAGGAATCGATGAATGAAACCTGTTATCTTTACAACGGTTGACAAACACGGAATGTAACTTAAACACAACACATCCTCCAAATACAAACCTGATTGAAAGAAATAATGATAATCAAATCCTTGATGACAGCAACACTCAGTCACAAAACAATTACATTGACAATCATGTTATGTTATTTTTAAAATGTTCCCTTTTCTTTTTCATTACTTCTTTAACACACTACTTCTCCGCTGCGAAGCGCGGGTATTTTGCTAGTATACAATATATATATATCTCCTTTGAAAATTTCAAATAACACAGAATTAAATATACCAGGTGCAGCATAAGGATTTGATGATCTTTTTAAGGATGGCTTAAGGTTGGATTGGTAATGTAACATCTGTTATACATGTTGTCAAGCATGTGAATCGGCAGATCTCCTTGCTGGGTCACTCAAGGAGCAAGAGGGAGCGCTGTCGCTAACTATATCTTCTCCTTTTCTCTCCACATCTGCAAGAAGTTGCCCAGGGAGAGCAATTAGCTCCACCCCTTCCTGTTCCCCTGGAATAAGAAGTCTGAGTGCCTTGAGCAAGCTGTATTTCGAGACTGATACCAGACTGCTTCACAGCTCTTTGGGCAACCTATTTGGTGCAAGATAGTGGCTAACCAAAGCCTTGCTTTTTCCCAACTATTCTTCTGTTGAACCAGTTTCGTTTCTCTGGTATCCAGTCACATTACAATGTGTTTTTGAATATGTAATGTTTTTTGTCACCAGGGATTCAGTTTTTGTGGTTCATATTTCATTTTGATTTTTTGGCACAGTTTATTCTTGTTACTGTCTTGTTTTTCTTGTTTACAAGCAATGTCATGACTCCATGTCTGTGGTGCTGCTGTCTCAGGATGTGACAACATTAATATGACTGCAGTCACAATTTTTCTGTTGATAATCCTCCATCTTGTTATTCATCAGAATAATTTCCAGGCAGGCCCTAACCTTAGGTGTTTCCTGTCTATTCTGATCTTTGTTTTGTCTTAGACTTGTCATTAATGACTAGCATCTATCTGTATACTTTTTGTTGCCAGGATATTTCCAGGTCTTTTGGTTTTCTCACAAGACTCTTCTGATGCTTCTGTGTTTCATGATAGGGTTGAACTAAACTAGTCTAGCATAAGTTAAGTGCTCATATTCATGAAGAAGTGACATTCTGTTCTGTTCTGTCTTGAACCAAATACAGTTGGGTTCTGGCTTTCCATGCCCCAGTGTGAGAAAATCATGTAAAAAAAAGTTATATCTACCTTAACCTCTTAACGCGCACACGTACCGGTCCCGGGACATAACAGCGGTTCAAAAACGTTACAGTAATGTGTGCATGCCCATCTGCCATGCATCTCGACACCCTACCCATCAAATGAAACTTCAAAGTCTCGTCTTACCGATGATATAAACCATTTTGACACACAACAACCACAGCACTGACACTAAAGCCTTTTTTACAGAGAAGTACATACTTTTAAGAGTTGACTGTGCCTACCTTTGAAGACCCCCTGCAAGTCAAACATCAATATTTCCGAGCAGTATTGATTCCATTGTGTCCGTAAGGCTCCAGCGAATATAATCCAGTAAAACGATTTAGGTCCAAAACACCACGATATATCCTCAAAAGGACAAAAACTCCAGAAAACGTTTCATAACTTGAGACCACCTAAGTAATTTTTTTTCACTTATATTGCTCATATTAGACGTAATTTGTTTCTGTCGGCGATAACCATGCTACTGCATGAAACACGGAAGTGTTAGCTTTCGAAAGACACCTAAGTTGGCCAATTACGATGGGTCTGGGGTTGACTGGCACCTCGTATAGCCAACCAGTGTCACAGAAAGCTTGCAGGGTGACGTATAGCTCTGAACGCTGGTAGAATCTACCAGTTTGATTGAACACTGTGACTGACACTCAAAACTTACAGCCAATGAGCTAACTTGTAAAAAAAACGATCGGGGCTGCGTGAAGGTGGCATTTGTGCCAGTCTGCAGAGTTGGTGCGTGGTTGTTTATTGTGATTTCGCCAAGTTTTTTCGCAGTTTAAATGTGAATAAAAGTAGAAGTATAAAAACGTAAATAAACGCTCGATGAAATAATAGATGCATGTACGCATTGCAAAAGTATTCAACCGGCAACCGGGAGGTATAATGGGAGAGAGCGACGTGCCACGCCCTTGTGCTTTCTGCTTGCTAGTGATTGCTGCCATCAAGTGGCACATGGAAAAACGCTGAGATGTGTTGTAACAGTTTGTAAAAGAAATATATATAGTTTGTGTGCATTTTATAAAAAAAAAAAGTAAAAAATAAAAAATACAAATATATTTTTGGCCCATAACTTGTATTGACTATTTTTACATAGAAATGTGTATTTTTGATTGTTTTTATTATGGAACATGAATTTCCATAACTAATAGAGTGACACTGTGTGTAGATATAGATTCTTTTAGGTGTAAGCTTTCAGTAGAGCCCTCATTGATATATGTGGGTTGAAGCATTCAAAAGTTATTACACTTTTTCCATATGTTCCAAAATGTGGATAATGGTCCCTCTAAAAAGCCCCTGGGCATGCCCACATAAAAACTGGTGTAAAAAATGTCATTTTTACAGGTATTCTTTTCAAAATAATGAAATTTGAGTAGTCCACAAGTTATTCTGTTGGTACATAGTGTGTTTCTGTCCCCACCTACCTACTGCAGCTTTATTTTCCTTTATTTTCATAAAAACTTAGGCGAGAACAAAAAATTCGTTTTTTGTGAGTTCTAATGTGCATAACTTTTGATCAGTCACACCTACAGTGATTCTGACTACTAAGGGTGAAACTAGAGAATGTTACCTTTACAAAGAGACCAAACGTGTTTATACTCCAGATAGTTCAATAACAGCAATGATTCTAATTTGGAGAGGTCGAATTACAAGCGATTTAGCAAAAATGACCCCGAATGATAAGGGGAGGGTCCTTAGCAGTAAAACATATAATACGTATAATTAACCCCAGTACGAGTTGGCAAATTAAAATATAACATTCTCAAACCTGCTTCATCCAAATCACAATTACAGCAGCATGGAGTCTACCCTGAATGCTGGACAGCTGCTTGAAGACTCGTGTGCACACATACACTTCCATGATGCCAATTAACCTAACACAAACATGAATTTAGAATAATGAAACCCCAGGTTACTGGATCTGCTGGATCTGAGACACAACTACCATACCATCATGGTATACACAATAACAATTTAACAAACGGATTGTAAGCTTGATTTTCCTCAAAAGTCATCTACACTGACCCTTTTACATTTGTTTTTTTTAAATTATTTTTCTTCTTTTCCTTCTTTTTTCAGTATTGAAATGAACTTTAAGAGTGAGCCTATATATATATATATATATATATATATATATATATATATATATATATATATATAGATAGATAGATAGATATAGATATATAGATATATATGTATATACTAGCTGTACACCGTGGCTGGCCCACATAGTAATGAAACAGGACAAACTTTAAAAATCAATAGACATTGGCACTATATCTGATCATGTTCAGCTCTGACAGGAAAGCGTTCCCCCGCATGGGGAGAAAAGCACGTGGCTGTGATATCTCTGGCTATCAGCAGCTACCCTCTAAAACACATGGAGCTCTGATCTCTCTCTCAAAAACGCCAAACATTACTCCTTACCAATCTGTAGATGATAATTTCTGTTGAACAAACAGGTATCACTAGCTAAGTGGAGGCAAGGTGCACTCCAATACACGGCGAGATGTAGACCAACTCGAACAGAGGCTGGCAAGTGAATGAGGAAGGCCCCGTCCTCCTACTCTTGGCCCACAGTCATTCTGTTGGATTTGCATAAATACATTGGTACCGCAAGCGAACTATGGTACTATAGCGCAATGAGAGAATTCGCAAAATCAACTGGAAAGTTCAAGTGAAACAACCAGATCTAAATCCGTTAAGTAATTCTCTCGTGAAAAGCAGACAGATATACAGACAGAACGTGATTGCAGCACAAAATTTTTAAAACTGTTTCTTAGTGAGCACCTATTGGTCAAGGGTAACCTACATTCCAAATTTCAAGTCCCAAGTCCTCATGGTTCGGGATATTTCGTGATGAGTGAGTCAGTGGTATTTGGCTTTTATATATATATAGATACAAGAATTACTATGTCCTAAATTATTGTCCACTTAGGTGTCCTCATCCTTTAACAGTGGATTTAAAGTAGTAGCATCCACCCTAGGGGGTAATCAGTCAGTCTAAAATGATTTAAGAAAGTATTATTTGGTTAATATTGATATCATGATAAATAACAGAACTCAGAAATGAAAATAAATTCATTTGGTTTCCTATTATAAGAATAGGACAGACTGTTTAAAACTCCTGATTAAGAAATAATTAAATAAAATTAAAAGGCATTACATTATATTTTGGAATATACTGAAAAAAGGTACACAATATGATACATCTATCACTCCTATAGAATCAGTAACTTTTATTGATACCCTTATTGAGTCTATTCCTTCAGCTTTTCCAAATATATACAGTATACAATTCTGATGGAGTGGCAGCCAACATAAGATGAGCGCATCATTCTCTTGGAGGATTCAACTTTGTTTAATATGGGACCTTTTAAGTCTGAAGGGCCACAGACTGATCTTATTCACTCAGCTCACTGATTTTCAGTGTCACCTCAGCCGAACTTGTTATAATTAATTATCTCTATGGGTCTGAGAGATCGCTTAAGATTAATTTCAGTAAAAGACACTTTCATTAGAAAATTTCTTGATGTAGCTCAAAAAAGTTTTTCCGTCTGAAGCACAGATGCCCACCTTTCATGGCAAACCTTCAGATTAGAAAAACATTAGTGACTTTAATAAAATTATTTCAAAGTATCCACTTTCTTTTAAAAATCTGGATTGCATACTAATAAGAGATAAGAAACAAACACAATGTCTAACTCAGGAATCGGTGGATCTTTTACTAACTCACTGCTATTCCATAAATAGGCTTTAGTTTTGTATCCCTACTCACATCCCTTATCTTAATATTACTGTATTTAAGACCATACCCGACTCCAATCCTATTCTTAAAAACATAATTCTTATAACCCTAATCTTAAAATTATTTTTTTTGGTCCCCTAAGGATAAAAATTCCCCTTAGGATCCAATATTAACCCTAAATCACTCCCTTTCAGATTAATTGTAAAATACCACAACTGAAATGGAAAGTTTAAAACTTAATTAGATGCTCATTTTAATGTTTTATTAAAATTTGAGACATTAATATTATTTATAGTATTTTTTATCTGGTTCTATATGCAGTTTTTATGGATCACCAGTAGGGCAGTTTTTTTAACCCCCAGTTGGTTCAAGATTTTTTATTGCAAATTTTAACAAATTTCTATATACATATTTGACTATAAATTTTTGAATTCATCTAGCATTGACGAATGAATAGTTTTTAGAGCATTTATTGAATATTTATTTATTTATTTAGAGAGTGTGCGATAACAGCCTACCCTTATGAACAGCAATCTCCTCTAACGTTGTAACATACTATAACTTAAATGTACACAATATAGTGTAAAATGTATCTTAGGGTTTGTTTGCACTTAGACTTACATAAAATAACCAGAGAACTCAACATTGCTACCTACAGATTTTTTTTAGAAATCTAAAAAACTGCAACATCCTATACATCATGCAACCAAAGAAAAAGATTTTAATCTTATATAACACCTTTCTACAGAGAACACAATCACAAAGAGCTTTAAGTCAACATGATACAAATCTCTTAATTGTATTTTTCACCACTGGAGCACAAGAAGGTCACACAATGGGTTGGCAGAAACTACTGAACCAGCAAACGTCTTGAAGAGATGAGAGCATTAGCCACCACACTGCCACCCATAATTCTGCTGGGTGTTTGAGGTATGATTCAAGTGTAAGTGGTGACTCCAATGTGCAAACCAAATAACCAAATGGGCTCCTCTGTGCTACAAGAGGATTGAAAAATGAAAGGTTTGAAATTACAGCTGAAGTCGCTGTATCTGTAAAGCCTTTGCACAACTACTTGCTCCAACGGGTAGCATGTTATTATCGGCTATCATAAAAAGAGACAGGCATGCGACTAGAAATGCAAAACTGTGCTAGAAATGCAGTCGTATAATTTGACAGCTCCAGATTTCACTTTGTGTAAATGTATATGCTCAGGCATTGAGATCAGTAACTACATTTGTCATGTCTGACTAGAAGTCATGTGATATGACTTAGCCTTTGCACTACGCACAATATGTCTAGCATAATGAATATTTATTGGAATTACCATTATATTTTATTGCTTTGGCTATTCTATATTTAATATTTAATGTAGAATAGGGTATTATCTAAAACCTACATTATCGCAAACAATAATGTGCAGTGAATATACTTGGCTTAAACATACATAGTTTTCATCCTCTTTCTCTGTGTGTTTAGCATTTGTGTGCTCAGGGGTTGATGCAGTTGCTGCATCCTGAGCAGCTCTTCTTTTCTCCACCCTAGCAGCCCGCTTCTTCTCTTCTTTTGTCGGCATCTTTTAGCGTTAAAACTGATTAAGTCAGTGTGTGTGTTGCAAGTACTTAGTAAGTTTTCCTTAATTTTTCACTTAAGATGGCACTTAAGTCTTCAATCAGCCTCAGGAATGATTTAAGATATGAAGAGGTAGGGGAAGTGACAGTGAAGGTGGTAGGGAAGAGAAAAGAGGCCGTAAGCATGCACCACATAGCCGCCCTGCTGGCCGCTGCCGAGAATTGATTCTACAATGAAATAAAAAAAAATAATAAGAGGAATAACCTTGGAGATCAATCATCACCTCGAAAGCGTATAGTAGATGTTATGTAGTATATGTGTACCAAATTTCAGGTTAATATGTCAAATGGTTTGCGAGCTACAGGCGATTTAAACTCCTGGACAGAAAAACGGAAAGCCACGGTAGTGTATTATATAAGAAGATGTACTGAAAAAAATTTTATACTCGTTTTACAGCTAAGAATCCCACAGGCAGCAAATATTAGATTAGCAGTCGTCACGCACACGTGCATAGGGAGCCACATTAAGACCTGAACTGCAGCACGAAAACTCATGCCAAGAGGGAAAAGCGGGGTACTAACTTCTCTCTCTTTGTTCCTACAGAAAGAAAGAAGCAGCGCCACCATGAATCTAATCAGACTCTCTGACCATGTACTGCCACTTCCGTGTTCTTTCCCTTCCTTCTGTCTAACTCTGATGACGTCATAACTCCCAGCATCAACCTCGGTTCCTTCCCAGCATTCCTCTCTGTCAATTCTGGTCCCACTCCATAAATGTTCCCCACTTCGCCATCTTGACTGTCTGATGTATATGGAAAAATTATCTGATGCAATTTTCAAAACTGTACAGTATATGGGGCCAGAAACCCCAAACCTTTATGCTGTTTTTTGCTTTATTTCTACACAGTCTAGAAGAGAAGAAAGTCCTGAAAAGGGACTGGAAAAAATGTTCAGTTGTAAGCGGTAGACTTTGCTCTTATAACAACTTACCTGTTACATTTCTGTATACTATAGACAGTTTTCTTTTCAATTCAATTCAAGTAATCAAGGAAAACACAAAAATTAGTATCTAATCTCGTAAAAGAAATTATATATGTTTAAGCTATGCAGAACAGAGTATTACCATCCTGCTAAAGTAATTTTTGTATGGATGTATTTCTGCTATGCTGTACATCATCCTTCCACAAAAATATAACATTCAAATGTGGCCATGCTGCATTTCTTGTAAAATGTGTCGTGTTCTGTATAGATGGTAGCTTTCCTATATTTTGCAGTTGTAGATGTACATTGTTTAGGACTGTGAAAAGACATTTTAAGTGCAATCATCATCCATTCATCCATCCATTTTCAGCATCAATTAAATGTTCTTTCATCAACTAAATGTTAAAAAACAATGAAAAGGCTTAACTTACTTCTTCCAGAAAAACAAGGAATGTGACATTACTCCCTTGGGCAGCTGTCAGTTTGCCATCACTGGTAACAAGATGAAGGCCTTGAGGGGCACGGCTGGGACACTGCTGCTTTCTGGCTGTGTAGAGCTCCTTCACTCCAGCTGTGCAGTTATTGGATACCACCTTTCGATACCTGCCAGGCACACACATCCAGTAATATGAAAGATGTCTGATAACAACGGCACAGCAATTTCCTATTTCTTACTTGTTATGTATTACTTCACCTTAAGAATGTCTTTCCTGGTAGCAGTTTCCAATTATTACTAAAGTTCTGCATTAAAAGTTCTAACTTTATTATTATGTCAAAAATGTCTTACCTTTTGATTTAAATGTGAATAATTTTACATGAAAGAAAGTGTAAACATTACTAATTATTACATTTTTTATTTTGTAGGGAGACTAATGACTTTCGTTCTTTCAAATACCATGTTAAAGATCATTCATGTATATACTTCAGTTAGTCTCATCAAAATGTGTCTAAATTATGGAAAATGATTTGAAACAACACACTATGGACTGTAGGGGGCACTCTAGAGATGGCCCAAAACCCAAAACACCTGAAATCCAAAGTATTAAATAAAAGAAAAGTTTACCATATACACACACACAAGATAACACAACAATGACCTAGCTCCACAGGGCCTAACTGAACAATTGTAGTCCCTGACTTTGTGAGAGAATAATTTAGAGGTAATAGTAGTTTAGTATTTTGGTGACAGTGAACACTGAGATATATGCATTTGTTTTAGAAATGTTATGATGTTATTCCTGAAATGGTTAAGTACACAAAAGACAAGGATGTAAGAGATGAAGGCTGATGTCAAGCACAAAATATAAATGGGGATGATTAAGAGATCAGCAGATGTCCTCTAAACAATAAAACTGTAGATTTTTTACATATACAGAAATGTCAAGGGTGGTAGCTAAACCTAAAGGATATGACAAGCACAAGAGTATAATAAAATAGACTTTTATTTTAATACTAGCCCCTGCCTGGCTCCCTACTCCTGACGTCACGGAGCCCCCTCCCCTCGGCCCACAGTCTCTGTCTCAGATTGGTGCGAATATATCGCTTTTGTAAGTGAACTATGATTCTTAGTGCAAAGAGTGAAGGCGCAAAATCAGCCGGAATGTTCAAACAAATTATAGGACAAAACCAGATCTAAATCCATCAAGTAACCTCTCATTCACTAGTTAATCTAAGCAGAGGTAAGGAACGCCCCAAGGCTGGCGCATGAGTGAGGAGTGCCCCGCCTCCCTCCCCTAGGCCCACTACGTGTCTCTCGGATTTGCGCAAATAAATCAGTACCACAAGTGAACTATGATACATAGCTCGATGAGAGAAGTCGCAAAATCAACCGGAATGATTAAGCAAATTATAGAAAAAAAACAGATCGAAATCCGTTAAGAAGTTCTCTCCAAGCCAACAGACAGACAGCCGTTGGATTTTATATATATAGAGATGTAAACCAATGAACCAATCAGAGTAAATGTCAGCACGGTTATGTAAATTCAGTTATTTATAAAATGGACCTTTGCCCTTATCATTTTGATCATTTGGTAACAGAATGCTGTGTTGAATGCTCCCTTTTCAGCATTTGCTGTAAGAGATAATTAAAGCCGCTTCATCATACTTGTCCTAATAGAGGATAAGTTTCTTTCTTTAATATGTTAATTTCTACCACAACTGCTATACCTCAGTTGTTCTTCCTGCTCACTTGAAAATTTGGAAGGAATGACTTTTAAGCCATGAGGGGCCTGTACACCTGGGTAATCCTCAGTAAGCACTTATGGAGACCCAGATGATCCAAGTAGCCCATGTAGCTTCCTCCCACGACAGAGATGCATTGGTCAGGACTGGGCTTGCTGCCTTCTCCACAACAGCTCTGGGGCTAAGATGCATTGTGCCTAAGAAATTTGTAGAACCACCAGCCCAACAATGAGATTACTGCAATTACAACTGGGGTCTTCTATAACCCATTTTAGACTGGCAGCATGCCCCCATTGATTTAATTGGGAAAAGTAAGAAAACATTTTATTTTTATTCACATTGCATACTCCACCAATATGGAAATTGTGTTTTTTTAGCCTGACCTTGCAAATCTGAGCAAATCTCAGCTTTTCGGTATTACTGTGTATTATTTAATGTAGATAGTGATAAGGGATAGCAATTTAGCTTTGTGTACACAGTATTTATTGTAATGGGGTGCCCCCACTTGGAATAAAGTGTACCAAGGTCATGTCATGTCATTTTCCAAGCCATTTATTCCAGACCAGGATTGCTTACTGGAGCCTATTCCAGTTAGCATAGGGCGCAATTTAGGAGCAAACCTTGTACACGGAGCCAGTCCATCACAAGGTGAACACACACAAACACACATAAACCATACACACACTTGTGCCAATTTAGCATCATCAGTTCACCGAATCTGCAAGTCTTTGGAAATCAGACCAGTTAGAGGAAACCTATGAAGCCACAGGGAGAACATGTAAACTCCACACAGGTCTCCTTACTCTCTACTGCCGATTTGGCTCTGAGTAAACAGCGTTTGGTGTCTCACTGGTGTCTTCTGAAAGAACCCTGCCTCCTACCTTCCCCTCTCTATCAATGGCTCCACTGATGAATTAGTCAAGAACACAAAGGTCCTGGGAAAGGAGATAACAAATAATTTGTCCCAGACCTAATACACCTCCTCCCTAGTCAAGAGAGGACAGAAGTGAATGCACTTTCTTTGGCACATGAGGAGAGCTATCCTCCTCCATCCTACCCTCACATCTTTCTACAGAGGTGTAATAAAGAGAGTACTGACTATCTGTATCTCTGTCTCGTATGGGAACTGTACAGCTTCAGAATAGATTTTCCTACACATAGTGTTGATAGCAGCTGACAAAATCAATGGGACATCATTCTCTTGCATTCAGGAACTCAACCAAACACTGCTAAAACATGGCCAACAGCATTATTAGAGACCGTAATACCCCCCACAATGGTCTGTTTTCCCTTCTGCTCTCTGGCAGGTGGAAACCAAAGTATAGGGTGCAGGACTGCCAGATTTAATATTTTATCCTATGAGCCATTAAGACTCTCAACTATGATCAGACAGAGGATACAGTGCTAGTATAAATATATAGTGAAATACATAACTTATGCAAAATGTTGGTGATCCTCTGATGTTTAATCTGGTTATTCTTCTTCATTTTTGTTGTTTATGCTTGTATATAATCAGGTTGGGTAATACAATTTAATTCAGCTGTGTACTGCTGTGTGTTGAATGACAAGTAAAGTTAACTTTCAGTGATATCAGGTGGGGTGACTTGCCTCCTTGTCCAATAATCAAAACACCAGTCCTCAAGGACCAGCCGCTCTAGCTCCTTGCCTTGAACTCCCAATGTCAGAGAGTGGTCTTTAAACAGCACTCTGAGGTTACTTAATTGTAAACTTTGGATTCATGTATCAGGTTAGGTCAGAGAGCATGCACTGGTACAGCGCATTCCCTGGCAGACACGTAATCTATTTTAACCTTTCGGAAATGACCATCTATCTGCCACAGCCAGGTGTTAGGTGGGTGTCCACTTTGGCCTGATGCAGCTGCTCAGGTCCTCAACAATGAGGATCCTGTAAACTGGATCACCCTCGGGGAATTGCGCCACATGGCCATTTTGCTGTAACTGACACTCCCTCACAATCAGGAAATGGGCCTCATTCGGCACTCTGTGAGCAACTGCTCTTTCGACACAAAGTCAAACCTATGGTGCCCAAAGATTCTCCAAAGAGGCACAGTACCGAAGCAGTCCAGTCTTCGCCTCAGGTCACTGGATAGCACCCATGTCTCGTAACCATATAACAAAACAGGAAGTGCCATAATTCACAAATGCCCTCTGAAAATCTTCAGGCCATACTGCCATTGCCATTGCCCATCTGGGATCATGTGGGGGCCAGGAGGCGCCCCAATGCCTTGGGGACTTGTGACCTCAGCACTTCCGCCACACCAGGAAATGCTGGGGGGAAGATATAAGAGGATACCCGGAGAGCTGCCGGGAGAACAGCCGTCACTTCCGCCACGCTGGGGTGTGGCCAAGAGGGGAACGCCGGGAACCACCTGGAGCTCATCCGGGAGGACATAAAAGGGGCCATCTCCCTTCATTCAGGGCTGGAGTCGGGTGGAAGACGGACGAGGCACGAGAGAGAGAGTGTGGAGGCGGCCTGAAGAAAGGCATTTGTGAGGCCAGGACTGTGTGTTGGGGTTTGTGCACTGTATTTTGAGTCTGAGTGACTTAATAATTGTAAATAGTGTATATAAATAAAAAGTGTGGTGGTGAAATCCAACATGTCCGCCTGTCTGTGTCCGGGTCGGCTCCACAGTGTTTATTTTGGAAAGCAGATCTCCTTTTCATTGATCAGTCAAAATAATATTGGTTCACATCTGTTGGTTTCATTCAGATGCACTTTGATAAAGTTTAGGTGAGCACGTAAGTTCTTATGAGTTAGCAGTACTTTCCTCAATACTTTCACTGCTGATGATGTAGTCATGAAGCCTGAACTTATCTGAATTGAAAGATGTTTGCCATTCCCAACAGGCTATAGTAGAATTCTTTATGACTATATAGAAGATTTATTTTTGCTGTTGGAGTGGGTTTGGTCGGGTAGCCCATTTGACAGAGATGGTCTACTACCTCAGACTTTAGCATCTGATCTGCCTCAGAATGTAGGCATACAATGCAGCACACATTGAAAACTGAGTGAAGTTTACAGCAACAGCATCATCAATTAAAATTGGAGATTTAATACACAAACTACTTTGTCATAAAGATCTTTCAGTTGGATTCCCTTTTTGAGACTTTTTCTTCACCTTGCAAATATGCTGTGCCAATGGCACATGATGGCAACATGCATCACATGACCAGCAATGAGTACTCTAACCATAAACAATGCAATGCAGTAAGTAGGCAGCCATGAAAATGAGCACAAAATGGCAATGCTTGCTAAAAGCCATGATGATGTCACTAAAAAAAATTATTTGAGTTTCCTTAGCAAGAAACCAGGGAGAATTATTAAAAAGAATATAATTCATTAAAAATTTCTAATTACGTCTTTTAACACTAGAATTACCAGAACCTACGAAAAAACTCGTAGATCCATCCCACCTTAAATCACTTCTTAAATCTGTTTGCACTTCTCCACCAGCATCTTTTGTCTTCTAAATGTGCTGATAAAAATCGGCTGCAAGCAACCGGCTATTCCATCCCCCCACTGACTTAGAACACACGAACTTCTCCCAGCTCAAGCCTTGATTGATTATCTGGGAGTGAAGAGGAGTTTTAGAGTGGAAATAATAGATCGTTATTTGGAACATACGCATTTCATGTGTGTTCCATTTCTACAGTAATCCGTGTAAACACATTTTTAAAACAGAAACGTTTTTCATATTCTAGTAGTAAATGACAAAATGTAGGCCTAAACTATATAATGTATGAAGCCTGAAGTCCAAATATCAAAGAAACACTTTCACAAAAGGTACAAACATAACAGAACAAGTGCGATTTTATACATCCATCCATAAACCCACATAGACACATGGAGAACATGCAAACTCCATGCAGGGAGAACCCCTAACTGCGAGGCAGCAGCGCTACCCACTGCGCCACCGTGCCACCCTGTAACAAGATCACTTTACTAACTACTTCCTGCAAAAAGGAATCACATTACTATTTAATTTACTTTAATGTTACTCTCTAAACCCATGCAAATGTGTACCACCTGGAAAGTAGGAGGACAACACTTACTTTCATTATTTTAATAAAGGGGAAATAACCAATCATAGTGAATGTGACTGGCAGTTAAACAAGCAAATCAGATGACTTCAATTAACACTGCCCTGTTTCAAAACCCTATCCTGGGTAGGGTATACTGGCTCTATACTGGTCTGTGGTAGTGAAGCTGGATCTGAGTCTAAAGACGAAAGCTCTTAGCTTACCAGTAGATCTACATCCCTGTCCTCACTTATGGTCATGAGCTGTGGGTTATGACTGAAAGAATGAGATAGTGAATACAAGCAGCAGAAATGAGGTTTCTTCACAGGGTGGCTGGGTCCACACACTGTAATAGGGTGAGACCGTCAACGGATAAATGGTTCAGGAGAGCCTCAGAGAAGATTTGCTGCTCCTCTGGATCATGGGGAGTCAGTTGAGGTGGCTTGGGCATGTTGTAAGACTGCCCCACGGGCGGCTCCCCCTAGAGCTGTGCCTTGCACGTCCCACTAGGTGGAGACGCTGTAGCAGACACAGGACACACTAGACCGTTTACATCTCTCGGTTGGCTTGGGAATGCCTGAGAAATCTCCAGGAACAGCTTCAACCTGGGGACAGGGAAGTACTGTCAATGGATCCCCCAACAGGGAAAGTGTTCTAAAAAAATGAAAAGAGATGTGTCGCTTCAAACATATGAACTAGCAACTGGAAGTTTTTAGTTCACAAAAGGAATTTTTAACAAAAAAGTGAATCTTGATCAAAAATAAAACAACTACTTGAACTCTTGCAAACATATTGTTAATAAATAGTAAAATTACTCCTAGTTCAAGGACGACCAGATGAGAAGGCAAGGCCAGCCACCTGCAGTATTTATTGTGTAAACCAACAAATATACTCATATATCAGTGTCTCTGACTTCTCGGTGCTGCTTAATTGGTGGACTCCAATTAAGCTGCAGAAACATCTCAAGGATGATCAGGGGAAACAGGATGCACCGGAGCTCAATTTTGAGCTTCATGGTAAAGGCTGTGAATACTTATGTACATGTGATTTCTCAGTTTTTTTTATTTTTAATAAATTTGCAAAAACCTCAAGTAAACTGTTTTCACGTTGTCATTTGGGGTGTTGTGTGTAGAATTCTGAGGAAAAAATGAATTTAATCCATTTTGGAATAAGGCTGCAATGTAACAAAATGTGGAAAAAGTGATGCGCTGTGAATACTTTCCAGAGATAAGAAAAAAAAAATCTAAAGGCATGTCAAGATACGTACTAGAATTTATGACACATAAGTCCTACAACATTTTCACTTGATTGGATTACGAAGACCTTTAAATTAAATCCTTAGGAGCTCCTTAGTGTAGCCTCTGAACATCACAAGAACAAAAATATTAACATACCTGTCACATGTTTAATTATAAACGTCCTTGTCCTACACCACAGTAACTCTGCTCTGCCTGCCATAAACTAGTATTAAATTCTCTGTATTAATTATATATTTTTTCAGTGCATTTTAAAATTGAAAAGTTATATTTCAAAGTAAAACTTGAAATCTATACTTCTTAAAAGAGACAAAACATGACAGCTGACAGGAGTTTTTTTTCCTTTCCTCTATTATGCACTGGCCAAATTGCAACAATTCATTAATGGAAAGATAGTAGTTTGTTTAATATATATGAAACGCTGCACTTTGTTTTCCTGTGTGTTTAAATGTATCTGTTTCTCTGCCGCTATACAAACATAAAACTGAAACTAATACAAGACGAAATATTCAGAAATGCTGTCAAGTAGATAGATAGATAGATAGATAGATAGATAGATAGATAGATAGATAGATAGATAGATAGATAGATAGATAGATAGATAGATAGATAGAGATTTTTAAGCAACACACTTCTTTTGTACTGATGTAACTGATCTGTGAAATTCAGCATAATAGCTGCCTGTGTGAAAGTAGTATACTGTATATGTACAGGGGACTGGGAGACAGATCAGGTAGTCATACTTGTTCCTGTCCAGACATTTACAACATTTACATATTATTTAGCTTAGAAACTGTATACACATTAAGAAATTCAAGCTAACCACTTTATTACAGGGGTATGTAGTAAAATTACCATAGCATAGTACCACATTATCCCTAACTCTAATAAAGATAAATAATAATAATAATAATAATAATAATAATACCTGTTATAATAATAATATAATTAATAATAACCCTAATTGAAATGACACGAATCGATGTCATTAACTAGGGTATGCTAAAATTGTACGATCACAAGATATTTCACAAGCATAGTTGTGTTTTTACTCTTTGAAAAAGTGACCTATTCTTACCCAGTGCTGTTGAAGAAATTCTGCCCAAGGCTGCAGCTGCGGGAGGCCATAGTTGGATTAAACCAGAAGGCTGGAAAGCACTTTCCATCGGACCGTCGTTCAAAACCATAATCACTGAATTGGAGAAAAAAGAGAAGCCAACCAAGTTACACTTGTTAAACATTTATCATGTGAATAATAAACTTAAATAGATTAGTTGTCTCATCATTTTGGATATAATCTTTAGGAAATTATTTGGTAGCACTTCAGTTTAGGTACTGCAGAAAAGCATCTATTACTCATTTACTCTTACGCATCAAGACTTTAACAAAGGCTACTTTTAGACTTCATAACAATAACAAAACATAAGTACATTGGTTATTCTTCTTTGTGCAGTGTGGCATATTCACATGACGGTTAAATGACTTGTTAATATGAAGGAATTTTTAGGTCTTATATTAAATATGTAATTTCAAGAAAAATATGTCTCAGTGAAGTCACCTCAGATCACTCCAAAGTGAAGTTTTATTAGCAGATCACATTGCAGAGATGAATAAACACTTCACTGATGCTTTATAAGACCCAAAGAAGACTATGTTAAGATCTTCTTAAAATGTAGTAAATGATGCATTTCTTCAGTGACTAAAGTATTACAAATTATATTGTAAAATTTGTATCTAAATATAGTGTGTGTACTTGTAGTACTTTGTTATTTCTGACAAACCTTACTGAGCTTAACAGCTAATACAAATTACAAAAATCTGAAGCACTTGGAAAAAAGGAAATTTCAATGCCTAAAGCACCAGCATTTGTTTCCATGGTGGCACCAAGCAATATTCAATAAAAACGCTTAAAAGGAAAACTTTTAAAAATATAGAAGTGTTTTCAATGTTTTAAAATAGTGCTGACACATTTACAATGTTTCCCATATTTCCTACACCATTTACATAATTCATCTGGCAAGATACTTCTGAATAAAACTGTTTCAAACTATTTGTAAGGTGTTATTTAAAGCAAGAGAGCAATGTTGACTAAAGCAAATGTTCAGAATTTTAAGAAGAAAACTTACACATCCAAGAAGTTGCATTATACAATCGGTTGGCTTAATTGATGCATCAGCTTTATACTAGAGAGGATTTAACTGTTTACCTACAATATATTCATAAAATGAGTGGCAAATGAAAAGAACAATCTTTTTCATGAACTTGTTTGAGCAAGGCTAATTGCCATTACTTGGTTCGCTTCATTTAAAATTACATTAGCTGTGTGTGGCTATAAGTGCTGAGCTAACACGGCAGAGTTCACTTTACAATGAGTTCAGTGAAATCATGGAAAAACTTCACCAAACTGCAGGAAATGCATTGTCAAGTCACTTGGGGGAAGAGAAACTGAACTGATGGTCTTTTAAGTGTCCCAGAGGGCTAGAGAAGCATCTGCCCTTCTAAACAGAGCAGTTTAGGAAAGATTGTCATTCTTCCAGAATGAATTTGCATATATTGCTAATTTTGAACACTCATAGAATTATAATGGCCAGGGACTTCAATTGTGTTTTAAATCCTGACCTGGATAGATCCTCTGATGCAATGTCGATAACATCTAATACTGCTCAGATAGTTAGTTACACAGTTTGTAATGGATCATAACCTAACAGACCCATGGAGGATTTTATATCCTAACCTAACAGCATACTACTTCTTCTTACCATACATCATTGTTACTCTCAATAATTGATTATTTTCTCATAGACAATAATTTTTTCCCACTATCAAATCTTGAAAGTATGACGCTATTTTTTTCTATGACTATGCTCCTCTTATCATGGAGCTTAAATTGCTGCATCTTACACAATCATCTCATAGCTGGCGTCTTAAACCCCTGCCATTAGCTGATAAGGACTGTACAGAATTCATATCCAAGCAAATTTATTATTTTCTTGAGACAAACGCACTCTCAGGGATCTCAGTGGGTATACTCTGGGAAAATTTGAAGGCATTGTTAAGAGGACAGATGATTTCATATCTTTCTCACAAAAATAAACTGGAAACCAAGAAGGTGTCTGAGTTAATCAGCAAAATTACCAGAATAGATCAAGAAAATGCCAGGTCTCCAAATGAGGCACTTTATAGGAAAAGACAGGTGTTGCCATCACAATTTAACCTCTTGACTACTTAAGAAATGGAACAGCTTATCTTTAAATTGTGGCATCATTATTATGAACACAGAGAAAAGGCCAGTAAGATTTTATCCCAATAAATCCACAAGCAGGAAGTCCGTAATGCAATAACAGCAATTTACAACAGATGTAGATAAGATTATTGACCATAAAAATATAATTTATACATTTAGAGAATACTATAAGTCCTTATATTATACTCAGTTTAAAGAAGATGACATAATTTAATGAGTTCTTTGATTCATTACAGATACCACAGCTAGATACTGTTAGTGCTGTGGAACTGGATAAACCTTTGTCACTTTTAGAATTACTAGATGCTATAAACTCACTTCAAAGAAAAGCATCTAGCCCTGATGGCTACCCAGTAACATTTTATAAAAAATTATACAAATAAGTTAATTCAAATATTATTAGCAACATTTATAGAAGCTAAAGACAATAATGCTACCTCATACTTTTCAGCAAGCCATTAATTAATTCCATCTTTCTTAAGAAAAACAAGGACCTATTGCAATGTTTATCATACAGACCAATCTCTCTTCTAAATAATGATGTTAAAACACTCTCCAAACTTCTAGCCAGAAGGAATGAGAAAGTGCTTCCTTCTGTAATATCACAAGGCCAAACTGGATCTAACAAAAGCAGACACTTAACTTCTACCCTTCAACATTTGTTTAATACAATATATTCACCCATTATATCTAAAACCCCAGAGATCTTATTATCTTTAGATGCAGAAAAAGCATTTGGCATGGTTGAATGGGGCTACCAATTCACCACATTCCACACATTTGGGTTCAGAAGCCTCCATTCGTATTAACAACATTATTTCAGATAACGTCAAACTAGAACTTGGTACTTGACAAGGATACCCCTTGTCACCTTTGCTCTTTGAAATCGCCATTGAACCATTGGCTGTATATTTTCAAAATGCATTAGAGATAAAGGGGATTCTCAGAGAGGAGCTTGAACAGAAAATATCGCTATATGCAGATGATACTGTACTGTAGCATTACCAGATTTTTAAAAGATATCTGGACTTAAAATCAATTTGAATAAAAGTATGCTTTTACCAGTGAATTCTGTAGCACATAATATCGAACTGGACATCTTAGAGACTGATAATGTCTTTGCATTCTATGAACAATTACACTTCAAATACAACTTCTCATCAACACTTCTTCCACTACTTTCAAGCTAGAAACTTTGCTAAACAGAACCTGCCCTCACCTTTCACCATGTTCTATTCCAGGAGAATTATTGATCGATCTTGAAGACTCAGATAGCATCTCTACAATTTATAAAAATATGTTTAAAGTCCCTTCCTTTGGACTGCAGCCATGCACAAAATACACTCAAGCTCCATACATGCAAAGCATTCGATCATTCAACTTAAAATCTTTTATCAAGTGCATGTGTCTCATTTAACATTGTCCATAATGTTTCCAGAGCAAGATTCAATATGTGAATGTTGCAATCGAGCTCCAGCCTCACTGGGCCACATGTTTTGGGCGTGCACCAAATTAACAACATTCTGGACAAAAATGTTTCAATGCTTATCAACAGCCTTGTTGTCACAATCCCTCCTAATCCATTAACAGTTGTGTTTGGTGTACTCCCAGATGGGCTTAAAGTGGAGAAGGACAAACAAACTGTAATTGCCTTTACTACACTACAAGCATGTACACTTGCTCAACTGGAAGAACCCACCCCACCACTTTTAAGTCAGTGGGTAACTGATGTTTTATGCTACTTGAAATGGGAAAAAATCTAATTCTCACTTGGAGGATCTGCTCAAAACTTTTTAAATATATGGCAGGATCTAATCAATAATATTTTAGAAAAAACTTCCATTTCGGGGAAAAGGATACTCTTCCTTTCTTGTGTCTTTTATAGAGTAGCTTTGGTTGCTGGCCTTTTCTGTTGGGGGTTGAATTTTGCTTTAATTTGTTAATTTTTGCTTGAAAGTATGGAATGTTATGTTTCTAATTAAAATCAAAAAAGGCAAATCTAGTTAGAGAGTAGTTTTAATGCTCACTAGGTAAATGCTTTGTACACTTGATAGAAACATTTTAATGACAGAGATGAAGTGTTTCTCAAGATAAGCATCAATTTGCTTACTGTGTAAACAGTAGTGTAGAAGATGCTCTGCTGGTCACCCTACATTAAATCTACACTTTCTTTAATTAGCTCAACTCATATGTGAGAGGACTATTTCTGATTTAATCTGATGATCTGGTAAACATGTGTCAGAGGGCAATGTTGAAAAAACTGTAAATCATCTCAGATTATGGCATAAATCCAGTCACACGCAGAAATTATCTTCAGTAAATCAGGGAGGAATGTTAATTTAAAGACCTCCACAAATCGCTCTAGAAATTCCTTTCTTCTCTGTGACGTATGTATTTTTAATAAGGAATATCGGAGATAATAAAAAAAATCCTTAAGTGTTTAGGTTTTATACATATCATGTAAAAATAATTGGGAAATACTCATTATCAAACTAGTAATAGCAAATCATGTTTTTTAAATGATGTAAATATTTTCGAAATTCTATATAAGTTTTAACCTGTCTTGTCTCTTTCTGTTATTGGATGCAACTGAGAAGGCAAATTTCACATTTTCTTGTGTGAACATAACCTTATATACCGTTGAGTGAGGACTCGGTGATTTGTTATGAGAGGTCACTTTCACAAATGTAGATTTTTACCAAACTACGGAAATTATTACAAATAATAAAATTGGTGCATTTATTTAAAAAAAGTAATATACATATATTTGCATTTTGGAAATTTAATAACTTTTAGTTTTTTTCAAATTTTTATGCTATTGATTTTAAAAATGTAACTAGTTAATATGAGTACTGTAAACTACACACCACCCAATGACCTGCTTTACTTCAATATAAAAATTTGTTTTAATTTATCATACTTCGTAAGGCACTGTGATAGGAAAATCCATTCAGGCATATCTGTGCAGACTGCATTGTTGCTCTGAGTTAAGTCTTGAAAAAATGAAAAGCACAGTTATTAGTCATTACTATTAAAATGTTGAAGTTGTAGAAAAAGCAAAAAAATCAAACTCTTTCACAACAAATTGTAGAGGCTAAGGTGAGTAAACCTCAGAATTTCTTCTTGATAAGTGTCATCCAACAGGTGACAGGTTGCTGGTTCAAACCCAGTTACTGTCAGGGGGGATCCTACTCCACTTGCTCTTGTGCAAGGCCATTAACCTGAAACCTACTCCAGAGATGCTGTACAATGGCTGACTCTGTCCCCAAAAGGTCATGCAAAATGTCAATTTCTCTTCGCAGACTAATAAATTATATCCCCCCAAAAAAATCATAATATTAATTGTGCACTTAATCAAATAATGTGGCAGCTTTTTTTAATGCAGAATTCTAAAATGCATTCAATGTGGTGGAAAATTACAACTGAAATCAAATACATATTGTGTATTTCAAAGCTAAAAATAATACTGTTTTATGACAAGCTGAATTATATTAAAATAAATTCTAGTTGTCTGAAAATACAATTATTTCAGGATAACTCAGATGTATTTCCTGATACTGTATCTGAAATGCATTTTAAGATGTATAAGATAATTGCATCCTAGCCAGTCCCAGTTTTCTGAAATGTATTTTAAGATGCATTTCAAATACATTTCAAATGCATTTGAAAATATCTAGAAATAAGTCCCCTTATCTTATATATATCTATACTAATAAAAGGCAAAGCCCTCACTGACTCACTCATTCACTCATCACTAATTCTCCAACTTCCCGTGTAGGTAGAAGGCTGAAATTTGGCAGGCTCATTCCTTACAGCTTACTTACAAAAGTTGGGCAGGTTTCATTTCGAAATTCTATGCGTAATGGTCATAACTGGAACCTATTTTTCTCCATATACTGTAATGGACGTTAGCCCGATGGCAGTGGGGGGCGGAGCTGCGTGTGACCTCATCACGCCTCCCACGTAATCATGTGAACTGACTATGACCGCAGTACGTAGAAAAGAAGGACGAGCCCCCAAAGAGCGCTGAATACTTTATTCGCAAGATACAAGTTTAATGAGAAGACACGAGGTATAAACGAGACTTTGGATCACTTTCTAACGGAGTTAAAATTGCTGTAGCGAGAAACTTTTAAGTGCCGGGTCTTCGGTAACATTAAATAACGGCGTGCATGTCGCAAAATAGCACAGGCACAGCTTAGAAGCTTCGATGCATGTACTCCGAGCGGCTCACGTGAACTGACTATGAACGCAGTACGCAGAGAAAGCAAGACCTCTAAAGAACGTGGAGAGTTTTGCTCACGTGAACATGTCTGCAAAAAGTGGTGTTTCCTGCACTGCAAAAATACTACAAAAGTTGGGCAGCCGGCGCACGCGCATGCGTAGCTGTGCCGGCCTTTGAGACGCTGACTGCTCTTCTGCCTTAAGTGAAAGTAAACACTTTTAATTTTTTTCCCCCTTCCCATGAGCTATAGCCCAGACAACTGTAAACACGGGATCCCATTTCTAGACCGCGGCAAACTAATATTAAGGCGCTTCGCACTTTCTTTTACATGTATACGATTATGAGGTCGTCAGGTTGGATTATGAAGACACGCACAGGAGTGGAGGACCGACAGTGCCATCTCGGACAGTTAATGGCAGGGCCGTCTCTCGAGACCCATTGCGACGCTCATATCGTCAGCGAAGACCTCTCTCTACACTATATTAAAGAAAATGTCAAGTTTCCTATCTTTACACCTTTTTTCCTTTTATCCCCAACCAAACCCTTTCTCTCTTAACACTGCAGAGGACACAAAAATGATTTTCTTTTAATTGCTGGTAATGCCGGTAAGTCACATTACCACAGGCAGAAATTTGGACGTTCACATAGAAAATGTAATTTCTATACCACAGCCGTCGTGTAGCGCCTTTCAAAAGGGATCAACTACCAAGAGATGATCCATATACATTTTACCTGCTGTTAGTACTACTTACCTGTTATGTTATACCGGCTTTAAAATGTAGTTTACCCGAAACCACTCCACTGGTGCTCAGTGTATCTTTACTTCTTAAGCCGTTAATGTTTTACTGTTTAATATAGCTTATAGACTACATTTTTTTTTTTCCTTGCACTCAGCAAAACTCGAGCAGCCGGCGCGCACGCATAGCTGTGCCGGCCTTTGAGACGCTGACTGCGCTTCTGCCTTAAGTCAAAGTGAGCACTTTTCATTTTTTTCCTCCTTCACCTGAGCTATAGCCCAGACAAGTGCAAACACAGGATTCTACACCGCGGCAAACTAATATTAAGGCGCTTCGCACTTTCTTTTGCACAAATACGATTATGAGGTCGTCAGCTCGGATTATGAAGACACGCACAGGAGTAGAGGACCAACAGTGCCATCACAGCTGATTAATGGCAAAGCCTTTCTCTCTTAACACTGCAGAGGACACAAAACTAATTTTCTTTAATTGCTGGTAATGCCGGTAAGGCACATTACCAGAGGCAGAAATTTGGACGTTCACATAGAAAATGTAATTTCTATACCACAGCCATCATGTAGCGCCTTCTAAAAGGGATCTACTACCGAGAGATCATCCATATACATTTTAGCTGCTGTTAGTACTACTTACCTGTTGTGTTACACCAAACAGGAGGCGTGTCAGACGTCGTGGTACATTTTCTGATGCAGCTAGATGAAAACAACTTCGTGACGCTGCGGCCAAATACACAAAACAATTACTTTGACAACCATTTTACATTATTTTCAAAATGTTTCCTTTTCTTTACTTCTTTAACACACTACTTCTCCGCTGCGAAGCGCGGGTAATTTGCTAGTTTGATATAATTGACTGGGGCAGCATGGAGGCACCATGTAATGGAAAAAAACCTTCCTCTATCTTTAATGAAGGCAGTCACGGAGCCCAGATGGGAATGCAGAACATTTTTTTATTTGCACAGCAATATGCACAAATATCTCAGTCCATGGAATGATTAATCTATACTAATAAAAGGCAAAGCCCTCACTGATTCACTGACTGACTCACTCACTCACTCATCACTAATTCTCCACCTCCCCCTGTAGGTAGAAGGCTGAAATTTGGCAGGCTCATTCCTTACAGCTCACTTACAAAAGTTAAGCAGTTTTCATTTCGAAATTCTACGTGTAACGGTCATAACGGTCGACAACGTCCACCATGTTAAACTTTCTTATTTATGGCCCCATCTTCACGAAATTTGGTAGGCGGCTTCCCTGCGCTAACCGAAACCGATGTACATACTTATTTCGGTGGTATGACTTCAATGTCGCCAGCCATATTGTACTTTCCTCTGGTTACCTATAGGCCCATCTTCAAGAAATTTGGTAAGTGGGTTCCCAACGCTAACTGAATCCTACTTACGTATATATATGTCCATAGCCTGCAGCTCGGTCGCCGTGTGAGGCGACATTGGGTCCCCAATCCCCACGCCTCCCACGTTGTTGGCTGCCTGCCTATATAAGGCCGTCCATCACTCCGGTCTCTTCATTCATTTTATTAATTTTATTACAATCCATACATAGCAATCAAGTTTTTACAAAAAAAAGAATTATGTTAAGAACAGATCGATCCCTACCCCTGAGAGAGAGAGCAAGCCAAACGGCGTAAAATTTAAGGCTGTCACAGCCTTTCATTTGCCTGTTGGAAGTCCTGTTGCACCCATTCATTGGCCTGTTTCATCTCCTGTTTCAATTCCTGTTTCAGTCTCTCAAGTGCCTTTGCCGTTGCTTTCTCATTAGCCTTCTCGCTTTTCTTTATATCTTGCGTGAGCTCAGCGAGCAACACCTTCAGTTCAGATAGTTCAATTGTGCCTTCTTTTACCGTAGATGAAGCAGCAGACATTGCTGAAGGCTCGCGTAATTGCATAATTGAAGCCGCGGACTTCCCGGCCTTTTCCAGTGTCAGGTCATCTTCTCCAATCGGCAAGCTATCCACCTCTGCACTTACGATCACACCTTCGCTCCCCTTTTCGCTCTCAGCCGGCGACGATGTAGCGGACCATGGTCCCGAGGAGTCTGTGCTTTCACCCATCTGATCCAGGTCTGTCTCTGATAGGCCGTATCTTGAACTGGGGCTTGCTGATCGCAGCTTGGATGTAGCTTTAGTTTTCGATTCTTTCAAACCCCCCTTCTTGTTGGCCATGTTTACATGTGCTTACATATACTGTAGCAGTCCCTCTCGGGTTGAATAAATACAGGATATCTCAGAATAATAAGCAAGTAATATGAAAAATAGCACCACTGCTAGCGGAGCTCCACTTCAGATGTCCATCTCTCGCATCGGACGAGACCAACTCCTTTTAATTTAATCCACGGCTTCTCCACTGTTTTATTGTTCGTTTATTACGATTATAGTTATTGTATAGGTATTTTAGACTTACTTTACATTGTTCAGATACCCATTTCCTTTATCGTTCCAACCGTACCCCCATTAACATGTCTATCGAGGTGATCACAATCGATCAAAGAACTGTCACTTACTGAGTGGTTTCCATGCCTGGAGATGGCGCCTGCTTTTTCCATTCTCTGTGTTACATATTGCATGGTCATATCAGGCTCAGTCTTGATATCTTATGTCTTATGTATTGAATGACTGGGACAGGTTCAAGGTGTGGACTGATGATGGTACAGGAGATAATTATACTACACAGGAGCACTATAACAGTGAAATGCTTAAGCCCTTCACCTATGGTTCTGCATGTAAGTTGATGGCTGCCGCTGAACTGTTCGGTTGTCGCTTTCAAGTGTACCGAAATGGCCAAATATTTTACACCTTTGGACAACCCACCAAAGCCTCTTAAACATATTAGATTCACAGGTGACGATTTGAGTAGTGGACACTTTGATGTTTATGAATGTTCAAACTCTCAAAAGCTGGATGCGAAGTTATTGATGAAACCGGTTGTATGCTTACAACGCTTGACAGATGCCGAATGTCACTTCAACACAACAAGTTCTGCAAATACTAACATAATTGAAATAAACCACGAAACTCAGCCGATTATGACAGCAGCAATCCAAGCTGTGACATTTGAGGCAAGATTGCTTTTCACATGGCCAACTGTAGGTTGCATGCTCAAGAGTAAGCTCTGCGCACAGCTTGGTCATATTACAACCAGAGGGCCGAACTGACAACGTGGCATACAAAGAGATCCTTAACAAATAATTATTGGCATATTTTCCCTCAGTTTAAAAAGGTTTACTTTTCTTCTTAATAAAAATTTTAAGGCAGCACTTTGCCGCTGCGAAGCGTGGGGATTTTGCTAGTCAGTTATATAATTCATCTGCTTTTATAAATTTTTTCTGAATACATTACCTCCTCTAATACATTGGGTCATCTGATTCATATTTGACAGAACTTTATTACCATCTCCAGTCAACTAAAGCCCCCTGGAATTTCTGATTCGTGCCATTATTCTGAACACCACTTCACTAAGGGATTGTGGGATTGGGGTTAGTGGATTGTCCTATAGATCTTGGCAATGCTTCATGGAAGCATCATATGAACTTTACCGTCAGTTTATCCCCAATTTCTGGAGAGATTCCCGTTACTCATTTACCTCATTCTGACCTTGAAAAATGACATTGGGAGGTCTCTAAGATGAGGCAGAGACTTCTTGTGTTTTCAGCTTTAAGTTGCATTTAGTTTACCCTTGAGTTACAGTCAGTCCTTTTCCTTGTGTTTAATAAGTCATTCTGTTATGGCTTCATATATATGGGTGATCCAGATCTAATTATGCATTACCTTATAACTTACTGTATTAAGTGTATTACTCAGAGCCTGTATCCAACTGAATGGAGGACAAGTGGGACATTACATGGAAAATCAGTGAATTAATTAAATGTAACTGCATTTTCATTTATTACAAGATATTTAGAACAATTCTTTTGTCTTGTTTTCCTGCATTGCATTAAAAGTTGCATAATTAGATCTAGACCACCCTATATATATACGCTAAGCCTAAAAGTGCAACGATTTTATGTGACTTTTTATGTCATGCTTTAAATCTGGCTTATTTTAAAACCTGGTATCATTCTTTTCAGAATTTATTGAACTTTAATGTGATGTTGTTAGATTTTCAGATTCTTATTCCCTTTTTAAATTATAAACTAAAATATCAAGAAAGTCGTTGGGCAGCCTACTAGGCCACAGCTGGGGGTTGTGTGCCGAAGGCCCAAGGGGGGCATGTACCACATCTTTAAATACAATCACTTTCTCCTGCTCAGCTGCAGGATCGATGGGGGCCCAGCGTGCCCGCCCCAGGGTTTGGCGAGCAAAGCAAACAGTGAACGGAGCCTCCCAGTATATATATATATATATATATATATATATATATATCCATCCATTTTCTAACCCGCTGAATCCGAACACAGGGTCACGGGGGTCTGCTGGAGCCAATCCCAGCCAACACAGGGCACAAGGCATATATATACATATATATAGTAAATAAATTGTAAGAAATTATTATATTTTAACAAAAAATTCTACAACTACAAGGACACCAGGTTTTAAGTCCTGTGTGCTACCTGCATTGAGTTTGCAAGTTCTTCTCGTGTGTGTGGGTTTCCTCCAAACAGTTCAATGACATGCAAGATATACAAATTAATGATGCTATATTGTCCCCAGCAAGTGTTTGTAAGTAACCCTGTGATGGACCTGCTCCCAATCTAGAGATTGTTCCTGCCTTGTGCCCTGAAATGGGCTCCAGCTTCCCTATGAGCCTGCTCGAGACAAATGGGTTTGGTAAAGGAATGGAATGATGGATATAGACTCCATGCCAATTTTGAGATATCTGAGATGTAAATCATGCCCATTGCATGTTTTCAAAAGGACCTGTAATTTTATGATCTCCAAAATGCCTTTAAGATATTGAAAAATGGAAAGGAAACTATTTTAGCATACCTGGAAATACATTTTGGATATCTCAAAATGCAATTAAGATACCTTAAAATGTATTTCATATATTTCACATTGACTCATATTTAAGAGATATAAAAAGCATTTTTAGACATCTCAAATTTATTCATTGATATTTTAAAATGGGTTTATGCTCAGTTTGAGATATCTTAAAATGTATCTCAACATATCTCAAATTTTATATTAACATATCTCAAATACATTTAAAGATGTATCTTTAAAGAGGCGGGGCATAATTTTTTTAAACCTTGTCATGCATGCATGCCTGGAGACCACTTTTGGGGCTTTAAGGAGGTAAACTGTAACCACCTGAGGATGAGAGTAGGTGCTGATTCTAATAGTAACTTCTCCATTCCCTGTAGCATTAAACAGCCAGCCAGGACAGATGCCTAGCCACGGCCAAAAAGCCCTAAGAAGGCTCCACCCCTTCTGTTCCCAACAATTTAAAAAGGAGCCGCTCCAGGAAGGTGGTGACACAGTCTTACCTGGTGATCAAGGAGAACAGAGCTCTCGTGGCAAAAAGCCAGTTATTTCTGTTTGGGCCCAAACAGCTATTTTTTTTTTCTACAACTAAACGGGGTGACCTGCTTGGCACCCCAACTATTTATCAGAGTGTTCTTATCTACTTCTTAAGTGAATATCATTTTCAGATAAATGAAAAACAGCTTCCTGCTCATTTTTAGGTATCTAAGAAACAAATTCTTGTGCCTTTCAAAGATATCTGAAATGAATTTGGAGTTACCTTTAAAAATCGGCAGGAGGTATAATTTAAACAATAAGAAATTTTGCAGAATATGATTTTCAGATTATCTTTAAATGAATTTCACATGTCTTACAGTGCATACAAGGTCAATTTCAGATACCTCAGGGTATCCCAGATATCTTGAAATGCCCAGGAACTTATTTTGAGCTATCTGAAAATCTAATTTAGCTATCTCTAAATACCTTTGAGACATGTCAAAATATATTGTAGATATCTTTAAATGTAAAGAAACTTATTTTATGATATCAACTCTCTGAAAAGGTAAATTTATATTTATATATCTCTAAATGTTCATTTGGCTTGTTATACTGTTTTGTTAATTACTTTTTGTAATGTTGTTCATTGTGCTTGGATTCTAGTCACAGAATCATGTTTTGTTCTGCTGCTGGCAATTTGGTACTTTACATTATTATTATTGTAAGAGCTTATACCCTGCAAAAATAAAGAACAAAAGGATAATAGGAACATGTTATCAATCTATGGATATCCAGATATCTGTTGTTGTATTAGAAGAAAAAAAAAGTACAGACTTCTTAAAGTTTTGGGGAAATATTTGCTTTTCTTTCTTTTAGTCACTTATAAGATGTAAGGCTGCTGGACCAACGGTTAAGCATCTTAAAGTGTTGTTCAAAATGATTATACATAAATAGCAAAGAAAGTGCAATGACTTAATTAATGGGACAATTTTTAATAAACATGATGTACATAATCAATACCTGCTGCTTCTTTGTTAAAAGTGTTTGTTAATAAATAACCATAAAACAGTCCCTATTTAGTGGATGCAAGCTCTTCTGCACTAAGATGTAGTTCGGGATCCTGTTCTGCCACAAGTGCTGAAGGTCACTGCAATATACTTTACCTACCTTGTCATGCCACTCAAACTCTGACCTGTTTTGTTAATTTTAGATCTTGAGATGATAAGTATAACATTAATTCATTCAACAGTGATTATTTAATGCATTTCTCCTATTTCTTGTCTTTCAACTGCTAACAAAGAAATGACAAATAACAATGAAGCAAAGTTATTCAACCTTGGGGATCAGACTCCCATCTGGATTAAAATGACGGTTAATCAGTATTAATAAATGATTTCAGATTAACATAATATATCATGGCTATGAGCTAAGTTATAATTAAGAGCCATGCAGACATTTCTGTAACCTACTAGCAATAAAATGTCTCATGTCAATTTTTAGCTGGCAAAAAAATGACAACATAAAGGATGTCCAAATGCCCTTAAAGCAAAGTCATATTTTTAGGCATATATTTTAGCATTTGTATTATTTGTTATTTTTGGGAGAAGTGGCACACTGTGTTTCTGTATTTAATTTTAGTTATTTTGGATTAGGGAACTGGTTAATTTATTTTCACAAGTGAAGCACAACAGTGAATTGATCACAAAGTGGGGAACCAGATGTCTTATATTTTGACTTTTCAAAGCCTTCACACTCATGTAAGCAAGAAAATAGGGGAAATGTTCAGTTCAGTTGATCAGTGTAATAGTTTCGCTTTAAACTGTACAAGTAAGCTAGTTCCCAAAGAAAGGACAAAAGAAGACATAAGGAGAATATGCAAATTCACTACATATTGCACAGCAGGAAAGAATCAAATAAAAGGTACAAGTGTTGTGAGATGGTATCATTTGGTTACTGTGTTTTACAATCAGTAAGATAATGGAATACAATTTTACAGCAAATCGAAATGTAATTTGTTCTCTACATTTAGGAGGCATAATCAAATACAACATGTATTTGAATTTTTATTAAACACAGCTTACTTTTGGGAATGCTAGTATCAAGATCTTGAGAAGAACTTTATTTGGTCATAATCAGACTTATAAAGTGTTTATTCATTCAATTATGCAATGTATTAACAGTAATCAAATATCTGTAAATAGAAACTAGGGTTATATTGAGAATGTGGGAAGCTAAATAATATACTAATGCAGACCCGGCTTCAGGCTAAAACTGAAAGGGGGTCATCTGATACACCAGGGGTTAGCATGGTGCGATAAACACACAAGAAATTTACCAAGTAACAGTATACCTGGCAGCATGGGTGGAGAGGATTGACATGATATTTGGGGAAGGGTTATTTCAATGTTGAATATTTATTTTTTTGGGGTGTTGTCAGTTAGTATTGCAGTTCTGACCCTAGTCTATAGAAGACACTAATGAAAAATTTTAATAGGCTCTGCATATATGACAAAAATCGAAACTTTGTTGGAAGATATCACTAGTTTATCGATCATTTGTAACACTAATTAGGACTAAATAAAATCTTCATATAGAGAAATAACTGACCAACCGATACACTATAGGGAGTCCACAAAATACAGTGTTACTGCAACTTCTCCATTCTACCTGAAGTCAGAAGTGTACTTACTCTTATTTGCCAAGAGTCCAAGACACAGTTTATGGGCATCCCTTATAATGATTTTTTGACTCCAGGGAATCAAGTCAATCAATCTAGTTTATTATCGTGTGGAATCTTAACTGCATTGTTAGTGACATTCTTCTCTAGATCATTAATATAAATTAGAAAAAGAAGTGGTCTTATCACTGACCCCTGAGGAATCCCACTTTTAATATCACTTAATTTAGAAAAATGTACCCAAACAACTGGCTATGTTTAAACCAGATATGTGCATGTTGAATTTCAACTTGTATTTAGTCAGTACTCATTTTTCAGATATGTTAACAAATGCATTTTAAAAATCAACATAACATAACATGCAGGCACATACCCACTTAGGGCCAAGTTAAGAATTGAAAACCAAACTGACACACAAGTCTTTGGGATGAAGATATATAGAGTCACAAGAAGAGAGAGTGAAACAGACAAGAACAGTTAAATTCTGCATAGTCAAATAGATTTCAACCCCAGATGCTGGATCTGGAAAGCAGCAACATAAACCACTGACCCACCATATTGCCCTTTTAAAAATAAAGATAAATCATACTGAATGTGTATGTTTTTTCCCTTATTCACAAAATCATACCATATTGTAGTGACCTCTGCGTCAGGTTTGAAAAAGAAGAAAAAAACAGACGGACGAAGTAAAGTTCAGAAAACAGTTTACTTGAACAGTACCAAAAAAAAAATGAACGTCTTTGACTTTGAACTATTTACAATCTGCTATATTTCTCTCATATTTGTGGTCCTGAGGGACACCGTTAAAGAAAAGCACAACAGAAGAAGAAAAACACTTACTTTGTAACCCCATAACACAACCTTCTAGCCCCGTCTCCTACGAGACTTCGAACCCTCCTTCTGTCCCAGGTACTGCCCCCCTTTCTACGTCAAGCATACCCCCGCTGTGAGTCGTCCACGTTGTACTCCGCCCTCCCTCAACAGTCACCCCAAAAGGCCTTCAACCTGGCTGGGATATTACAATATTAACTAAATACTGTCTTTCCCATCTATACCTATGTTCATTAACAATTCTATGACAGATGTTTATCAGTCTTTTCTTTAATTGCTTTCATTCATTTTCCTTGAATCAACATTAAGTTAACTGTAGAGTTAATAGAAGCAGCTGGTTTACAGTTTTATGGAATATGCCCAGTATGCTTTTTTGAGCATTCTTGAGTAACCTTTATAGGGTTGTGACAATTTTTTTGATTTTAGCCTGTTCAATCATAATAATACTTTTTTCTCAATACTTGCATATTGTAGATAGATAGATAGATACTTTATTAATCCTGTAGCAGTAGGGGGCACTAGCACTCCCTTGAACCCTCAGGTACCATGCCAAACACCTGGTAAAAGTGCCACAATTATTATTTTTATTATAATAATAACGTGCACCTAGCACCCTCCAATCCACACTATTCATAAATAAACCAATAACAAATCACAATAAATCAATCCTCCACTCCCAAAATCCTTTTATAGTTCCTGACCTGGAAGTGTTTCTCATCCTTCAGTCCATAATTCCCTATCATTTCCGGGTCAGATAAAAGTCCTTTTTTCACCCCGGAAGTACATCATCCCGGGGCATAGGGCAAAAAGAAGTCTTTGATCCTCACCGTAGGTCCCTCTTGCGGCCCCTGTGGTATCCAGCAGGGCTGAGGATAAAAGCTACAAAGTCCATGACTCCCTGCTGGTCTTAGGGGCACCTCCATACTGCAGGGAGGGCTCCATCTGGCGGCTTGGGGGACTTGGCCGGGATAAACTGCCGGGCACAGTCCACAATCCCAAGGGGAAATTCACATAATCCAGCAGCAGTGGATGCAGTGGATTCTCCATGATTGACAGGAGCTTGCTTAGCGCCTGTCGCTCTGCCACATATTGTATAATGTGTTATTAATATTTCATGTAGCTACTATTAGGTTTCTGTTACTGACACAGGTCAACATTTCGGAATGATATGTACTGAGAACAATTTCTATTTCATTTTCTATATACCCACTCTTTGCTGCCGGTAATATGCTCCCCGTCCCATTGGACCTTTTTGTTTTGCAGATGAAATATTTAAAAAACTTCTTTGTGTCGTCTTTGCATAATCAGCTATTCAGTCATCCATTTGACATTTCTAACTTACTGTTACTCTCCATGAGTTTTTGTATCTCCTGTACAGCAGAATTTCTTTTTATAATTTCTTAATCCCAGATTTCAGTAACACAAAAACACATCCCTCTGTTTAGGTATACAGTTATGAAGCTATTGTGATATGGTAGGTCCCATTTATTATGGAATTGGTTCTAACAGACCAGTTCCTGTGACAAAGTTATTAGTGCCTTACAGATGAGAACTTTACTAAGACTGACTACAGCATTGCTATTTTATGTGCATCTCCATGGAAATCTTTAAAGTATAAGTGAAAGATCAAATACTTCTTAACCTATATTATAAAAAGGAAACATACCAGAATAATTTTAGAAATGATATTTCATGAACTATATACAAGATCAACCCATTTTGAGCTTCAGGGTGAGTTTGACCTTTTGTACACAGAAATTACTACCTAAATGGTATCATTCCTACAGTGAATATTGAGAGTAAACAAATAAGACCTATCACCTCAGTTTGACAAGGGGGAACCTTTAATCAGTATTATTCAAAAATATCAAAGCAAAATGAATAAACATTTTGCTTGAATGAATAAACATTCATTTTGAGACACAAATACATTGCCTGAATACATTTATAATCTAGTTTAAGCAAACAGCTTCCTTACCAATCCCTAGTTTGTAGAACTGCAAAGCCCAATCCATACACACAATGGACAACTTCTAATGCGTTATGAAACTGTGGATCCCAAAAGAACTTCTGATTCCTACTCCTATACTATGCTGACTCGCAAGAGACAGTAGAATGGAAATGAAGTGACCAGGAGGATCATAAAGTCGAAGAACGGGCTAAAGGTCAAAACTGACAGTCTAAAACATGATTGGAAAAGTTGGAATCAAAAACAATAGCAAGAATTTGAAAAAACAGATTAAATAAAGACCTTTTAATTCAATGACACAAGGTTCATTCATCAAACTCGGATATCCTAGAAACGCCTGAGTGAACTTTTGTATCATCACCAACTTGATGTCACAAATGAGTGTACCCCAGGGAATTCTGGGCAAGATTTCTGTTGAAAGAGCTGAAACAGAAACTTAACATAGCAGCAGCTAAACAGGCAACAAAATGGGATTAAATAATGAACTTTCCCAAAACAGGTTCAAGACAAAATCAAACCCCATATTTGAATTTCTGGAGTCTCAAAACTATATAATCCATATACAGATTAACAGGGAACTACACAGGTATTTATAGAAAAAAATCATTCAATTTGGACATCATAACATATACAGAATCTTATAAATGTTTCCGAAGATAAGAAAAATAGTGAAATGTAGGAATTTAGATGAGTTAATTCTTTCAAAACTGTTCTGCGTTGTTGAATAATTCTAGAGTCGGGGATATAACACAATCTTATGACTGGTGAGGTAAATGGATAAATGTATATCTGAGTCTACTGTTATATTTAAAAGGAGTAGAAGGATATCACCAGGAGAAACTCAGCTGGCTTCTTTCCAGTCGCATATTGTCCTTCCAATTCAGATTATCATCTCAGTATTTTACTTCTGAAGAAACCGCTTACACAATCTGTTTACACTGTTTACAGACTGTTATTGTGGATTTCTCTTATTTTTCTGTGTCACTTTAAGTGCATCTTAATCCCTTGGCCAAGTTATGACAAGGTCAAAATTACTATTTTAGTAACACATTACTATGTTCTGTGTTAGCATAAATTTGAAAACATTATATAATATAATATAATAATATTCTGAAATATAATTGCCTGCGTATCATTTTCTTCATACTTGTTTTAAATATTTACATACATTTTTGTAATATTCCTTTTATGTTTCACTTTTCCACCCCTTTCTTTTTCACTTAATCTTAGCCGTCTTCTACATATTACTGAATATAATAATGCATGACCTACAGCCATTTAATTGCACTAAAATGCCTGTCATAAATAAAGCTCTACTGCCTTTGTTCGTCTGAATATTGGTAACAGATTCCATGGTATATGGTTTTAAAGGCTGCATACTATTTTATTGTAAATTGTCTTTTATACTGCAATTATAAATCGAATTTAAGGGTTATTTGAACTACATAATTACTTCAAATTTTAAAAATTGATTTTAATATATATTTGCAACACAGTGATAGTAATGGTTAATTGAGTACTATACCATTTAAACAAAATGAATCATTTTTTTCATTCCATTGTGCTTGCTTCCTAATCACATAATTAAAAAAAGAATGTAAAAATGACATTTTGAACTGGTCATTGTGATAACTACTTTCAGTTAAAATGTGAATGGAAAATAATGAGTTTATTGTATGTAGCATATAATTAGAATACTATATCCTCTAGAATGTATTAATTAAATTCATTGAACTAACATGGAATTACAAAAGAACATTTTTTTATTATTTGGAGATGTATGAATGTTGCCTGGAAAAACCCTTATATTTTAAATATTTTACTTAACCATGGTAACACTTTAGTTTAGGTACTACAAAAATACATCTATTACTTATTTACTCTTACAAAGGTTTTCACAACACTTCTAAAGCATCAGTAGATTGTTCATTCATCTCTGTTCAGTGTGGCAGCTTGACATGATGGTAAAATGACTTGCTAATATGAAGGAGTCACAGGTTTTATACTAAATATGTAATATCAAGGGAGCGTGTCTCACCTCAGACCACTCCAAAAGTGACATTTTGTTAGCTGGTCGCATTACAGAGCTGAATAAACACGATTTGTTAAGTTTTATAAGTGTTATGAAGACCCAAAGAAGTGTTTATTAAGGTCTTGTTGCATAAGAGTAAATGAATAATAGATGTATTTTTGCAGTGCCTAAACTAAAGTGTTACCAAGAACATTTTTATTTTCATTTTGGTCCTGAATTATTTGTACTATCGTTACAAAGGAAGTAAAGAGGTACAAAGCAGAGGATAAAAATATTGTGGACATTATGATGAAGATCTTATAATGTTATCTGGACAGAAATCTGCAGACAGCTTTGAGTTTGGGTCTCAAAAAGAAAAACATTATGTAAAATAAGTGAACGATGCTCTTGCTGTGAATGTCGAATGCAGGATTATATACAGTAGGTCTTTCATCATAAACTGCTGGACAGTTGTGGGAGACGTTCAATTTGTTGAGGTGTACTTTGCAGGAAATTTTTTTCAGCATGTAGGTTGGACTGATGAAATTCAACACCACTCTGCACAAAAGAATTAAGAGATATTGTGTTCTATCAAAAGTATGTTACTATTAGATTTAGCCCCTTTAATACATAATAGTTATACATGGGTTTTCATTAATAACACCATATTGTGACAGCCTTACTAAATGAACTACACATGAGCTGCATTTCTAATTGAATTCAATATGTGTCCTTAATCATTTATTTAATAATGCAGGAATATAAAGTGCCTTAATTGTACTGAGTCACAGGGACTCCTTAAAACTAATAAAACAAGCTTGCCTGTGACCGGCTTATACCATATTCCTTTTCCTTATCACCTTATGTCAATATTTTTTCCATTCAGACTTCTTCACATTTTACCCTTTCTTTTTACTGGCCTTCTTGCACATTTATTTAATCTTTACCTTGTCATTCAATTTTCTGGGGAGTTGCCCTTTTGCCTTCACAAACACTCTTTCACTACACTCCAACTCCACCTTACATCTCACTAACTTTACACAATATATCACAATATTGTGGGATTGCAGCAAGTGATCTTGAGGCCTAAATCCACTGTTTCTTCCAAAGAACCTCTTTTCTCCCAGATGTTTTAATTCTCCAGACACTTGTTGACCAGAACTTTTATTTTCATGTCCTCCCTTGCCACCTGGCTAGAACTTCTCTTACTATAATACTGTAGAAGAGATACTTCAACCTTTGCAGCTGACAATTTCAGGTAACAATCCTTTCGCCTGAAAGACTTTTTATAATGAACAGAAGTGAAGTGTATTCTGGGAAAGCTGAAAGGCAAAGCAGAATTCAGGGCAGTTAGAGTTAAAAAGTGTAGCTTTTGATTCTCATGAGATTCAACATTTTTTTTATTTTGAGAATCTGTCTGACACATTTTTCAGGAAGAAGGCCTGGTGCGTGCAGTTAATTTGGGCAAGAATTGGGGATATGGTGGTACGCTGCCTTCAATTACACTTTTTTCAAAAACTTTTTTTTCGCCTGTGCATACTTTAGCTTTGCACACACTTTCAGCTGCCACAGGTAGAAGCATGCAAAAGATAAATACTCGGCAATCACAATATTCCTTCTCCTGGTTGAAATAATCTGTCTTAATGTTTCAAAAATCATTAGATTTATGTTGATTAGCTGTACTCAGCAGTAAATCTCACTGACGGTTTCAGAGATAGCATGTTAAAAGTATATTACCTTACATAGTCAGATTACTTTTTACTTATTGAAGTAAAAAAATACTGGCATTATTATTAATGCAGCAGCACTGGGTGTAAGGCAAGAAGCACACACCTAAGCAAAAAAGAGTGTGTTACATACAACCGATTTAAAGAAACATATTAATAAAGTTTTCATGTAGCTGTTTGTTATGCATATGTTAAAACTGTGTGATTGGATGATACAATGGCTATATCGCGAATCATCTGTGGCTCAGGTTCAGGGTGTGAAAGGGGGATGGATGTTATTTATTTGACAACACATGAAGCACAAAAATGTATTTATAAAACGTAAAAAATTATCACAGGCTTCATGCTTGTTTCCAGATTCACTGTGGCAGACGATAACAGTTACACTCTTCTTTGTACAATACAATACAATACAATTTATTTTTTGTATAGCCCAAAAACACACAAGGAGTGTCGCAATGGGCTTTAACAGGCCCTGCCTTTTGACAGCCCCCCAGCATTGACTCTCTAAGACACGGAAAACTCCCAAAAAAACCCCAGTAGGGATAAAATGGAAGAAACCTCGGGAAAGGCAGTTCAAAGAGAGACCCCCTTTCCAGATAGGTTGGGCGTGCAGTGGGTGTCAAAAAGATAGGGGTCAATACAATACAATACAATACAATACAATACAATACAATTTAATGATGTTGGAGCATTTTGCCAAAAAAGAATTCCAGAAATGTACTTAGGGATGTAAATGGATGTTTTTTAAGTAACCAGGTTTCTGCCTTAACTCAAACAACAACTTGTTCTTTTATTAGCACTAGAATCCCTGAAGCCTACGAAAAAAGTTGTAAATCCAGGCCACCTTAAATTCCTTCCATCTCGTCATCAGCGTCTTTGTTTTGCAAATGTGTCCATCAGCTGAAGTCTGTTTATCTTGCAGGGAAGGGCTTCTGTTCTCTTTCTCTGATTTAGCACCCTTATCTGAGTTCACCTCTGTTATAGCAGGTCTTTATTTGAAAATTAACAGTGTCAGATTAGGGGGAGCGTTAACAAGACTGAGAGAATAATACTGAATAATAATAATAAAAAAAAAAATGCTAACCTTTACGAACGCCTCGGACCACGTACAAATCGGGTTACGACCAAAAAGTTTGCCAAACTTTTGCATCTGTTCACGACCACACACTGGGGTGATGAACAAACCAGTTTACCTACCGGTTCGTACGCGTCGATGATTTCCACACGTGTTCAGTCTCTCCCTGTGCAGCAAGCGAGAGAATGCGAGATAGAGAGTGCGAGAGATCGAGTGAGTGAGAGAGAGAGAGAGCGCGAGTGAGTGTGAGAGAGAGAAAGAGCAAGAAGGCAGTTAAAGAAGGTAGTAAGGCCGAGAAGGCAGTTAAAGAATGCACCGGGCTTGTTTTTAAAGAGATGCTTCAAGTATTGTTTTAATCTCGTTGTATTTAATGAAGACTTTTTTCTATTGGATTTTAACCTCCACTTCACTTCGGTTTTTATGGGATCATTTATTTATTGAAGGATTCTGAAAGCACTGCACTTTAATTTGGATTTTTTTTTATTGTTGTTTTGTTGATTTTAATCAAAGTGCTTGGCACTTTTTGCACCATCTGATTGCTACATTTTAGTGCCTCACTGTAGTGCTCATCGGTAACATTACTGACGGTGGCGAGTTTAAGGACTCCCGGAAGCGAGATGGGAGCATGCATCAAACCTGCATCTTCACAGACTTTATCTCAAAACTGTAATCTCCTCTCCACCCATTCCTCCTCACTTCCTTCATTCTAGAACTCGACTCAAGGATAGTTTTCTTGGTTGTTTATGTTTAGCTTTTGTATAAATTACGGATTTGTCAAATGTTCATTTTGTTCCCTGTGCTTAAAACTCATTAAAAAAAGTGTTTACAGAGAGCGGTTCGTAAGGCTATAGCGTGAACTCTTGCAATGTTAGTCTTTTCTGTTCAAGGTTTTCTCAGTTTTATTCAATGTGTTTACATTTAGTTTACTATTACACTGTACATTCTATGGTATAATTAACTATTTTTGTGCTTAAAAATCATTAAACAATATATATATATTTACATACAGCTCGTACAGTTCGGATTAATTGTATTTACATAAAATCCTATGGGAGAAATTACTTTGGGTCATGACCAAATCGGGTTGCAACCAGAGTTTTGGAACGAATTATGGTTGTGACCCGAGGTTCCACTGTACCTTAAATTTACACCGGCTGTTACACACTCAAACCAAATGTATGCTTTTATTTTACAATAGTAACAATAAGATCAGCTCACTACTCAAAATGGTAAATACAGGAAAGACTGGGAATTGAACCAGCAACCTCTTGGTTATGAGACAGAAGTTCTTTGCTCTTCACCACCCAAGTGAATGTGTCAGCATCGTCCCCTGATCCAATTTCTTTTTCTTCGATTATATTCTTGAATAAAAGTGCACTTGTTTTGTTATACTTGTACCTTTTGTGAAAGTGTTTATTTGATATTTGGACTTCAGTCTTCACACATTATACACTTCATGTCAACATTTTGTAATTAGTACTATAACATGCAAAAAGTTTGTGTTTTAGTTATGTGTTCAACATTTCTTGCCTCGCATTTCCTGTCATCCTACATTTACCCAGATCATGGTAGACACGTAACACACATGAAATGCATGTATTCCAAATAACGATACATTATTTACTCGATACATCTCCAGGCATCTGACACTTAGATAAACAAGACTTGAGCTGGGAGAACTTCACCTGCGTCAGTGGGAGATGAGATAGCAGGCTGCTTGCTGCTTGTTCTGATTGACACATTTGCAAAACAAAGACGCTGATGAGGAGGTACAAGGGAATTTAAAGTTTTTCAAAGGCTGCAGGATTCTAGTGTTAATGCGGAAATGCTGTATTTTTAGTATCATTTAAAGTTATGAATGTCTTAGGGTTAGGTCATAAAATTGTGATTTATTATGCATTGCAGTGTGAGAGAAGCAACTAATATTACAGTAGTTGTTTTCTTTGTGGTAGATGCGGTCATTAATCCTGTATAAAATACACATTGACCAACTGAGTGGTATGCTCAAAGATTCAGCAAGGAGAAGTGCCAGTTACAATTAGTATGCTTGAGCTCACTGTACTGCTGAAAGACAAATCTTCTTTGCGTCTGTTTTTGAAGAGAATAAAACAAGTTTCCTTGCAGTGCTTTCTAAAGTTGTGGTCCACAAATTACCCAGTGCCTTCCAATGAGGAGCAACTCCTCACCATAGCTCTGACACTACCATAATGTATTGTGAAACAACAAAGTTAGACTTGCAACAAATGCAGCACTTTGAATTTTCACAAAAGAGCACATGCTTGGTCTCTTCCGACCAAAAGACCTTTTCACAAGTTTCCATCTTGTGTGAATGCTCGATTTTGTTGGATCTCTGTTTCTAGGTAATGTCTGAGCAGTGTGATGCAACTTTCCTTTCATGACTATTGAACTAAAAGTGCTCAGATGGCACTGATATATTCTTCTGCATGTTTCTGATTTATTTATTAAATTTAACTGAGATGTGTTCAGTATATTTTTTCTTTTCATAGCTTTATTAGAGACTAACTATGTCACAAATGAGTAAAGAGCAGACCTCAAGTTTTCGTTTAGCAGATTTCAGTTATTTGTCCTTAAGGTACTATATCTGCTGACAAGTAACTAAAAAATGTTTTTTTTTCTTGAGTATGTGAATTTGCAATGAAAGTACATGTTGATACAAGGAAAACAAGTATCACTGTCAACATTTGTAACACATGAACATTTGAAAACTTTTAAAGTGTCTAAAACTTTACTGAAGTATAAGATATATGTCACTTCAGATTTTAGCTTTCTTCATCATTAATTTTGTCAGTTGCATTAATAACTCAAAAATGTTATTTTTTTGGAAGCCCTGCTTTGACTTACTGAGCTAATTCCGTACACTGCCTCCTTAATTTTTAAGCGGAAGAATTTCCCAGGCTAGAGCAATTTAAATGAAAAGCGTTACTGCATAAGAATAAGAATAATAAGTAATTATATCTAAGTTAATTCTAGAATAAGGTTTATAATTTGTCTTAAAGCAGACTTTAATCAGATATACCTGCTAAAATGTCAGTGAACAGACACTCTTTTCAATACATATACTGCTAGTAGTAATTATGGTTTGTATTCTGCAAAGCCATGTCATTTTTTTCATGGACTGGGTGGCACAGCTGTCATAACAGTAGATATAGGAATAGAGGAGTTTATAGAGCACTAATAACAAACTTATGACCAATAATTTTAACTCCCATCTGAATTGCTGTGCAGAAGCAAGTTAAACAAGGGAACTAATAAAGGAAAGTATAGGATAGACTGAGACGATGATAGTTATGTCTTCATAAGGCAGATTGTAAATGTAATCAGTTTAAATTACAGAATGACAATGCAAAATTCAAGTGAAATAAGGACAAAATAATATTGAATTAATTCACATAGTCAAACATAAAAAAATGTGTATGAAACAGTCTATATAGTACTTCCATATAAAATTATACCTTAGTGATAGTGCAGGAAATCATCAAATGGAAGGTTTTATAAAACAATACAATCAATCATACTCTACAACAATACACAATCAAATACATTAATTAACATAATATTTATTATGTAATAAACAGGAAATTGAATCAAGGGAACGACTTCAATAAGATTTAATTTGAAACTAAATACATTCAGCCATATGAAGTAAAGAAGCTATATAGATAGACAGACTGTTACAGGGCTGGCTTAATGTCTCTGTTCACGCCAACCCTTACAGATCTAGGTGTGTGTTTTTCTGTGTACTCTTCATCATTCAGCGTGTGCTCTGGCAGGGCAAACAAGCTGTCAGCTATCTTCACTATAAGTTTCTTTGACTGAGTGAGTGCATTATCCACTCATTTATGCAATTATTTATTGAAGCGCTTCTGTAAAAAGCCAAATTTCCACCTGCGGACAAATAAAGTTCTATGTATCTAATCATTCAGAAAAAAATGTAAAATCAATAGGCCTGGTCACATGACTAAACGAAGCAAACTGCAAAGATCCTGGTGAACTGGCATAGACAAAACCGCCATAGAAGTTGGCACAAATGACAGTTTACGGCAGTTATTACTGGACTTTTTTCATTTCTTTGCTAGGATGTAGTTATCCAGGAATTCTACACAACACTAAAACGAATAATTTTCTGACAAAAACTGTAATTTTAATACATGAAAATCAATTTTGATCAAACACACACACTGGAACACATGCAGACAGCAAGCTAAAATCAGCTTTTCTCGATGTTTTGAATAGTGTAGTATCAGAATCTGAACTTACTTCGCTAACAAATTTTTGACCCCATTTACAAGGAAGTAGTAACTACTGAATTGTATAAATATATTTCATGTTATAGAAGAATGTGGGACAATATTTTTCAATAATAAGAGGTAAATTTACACATATAAACATTTCAATTTTGGTGCAATTTATGTATTATTGATAAATATATATATATATATATATATATATATAGTCACACACGTGCGACTAGGAGGACTTTGTATGGATCAAGCAAAGGTAACTCCGTTCCAGGCCATGGGGTGGCGGGGTGAACTAAACCTTCTCCTGTTATCTCTACAGACCAGCTGCAGGAAAACCTGTCTGATTCAGAACAGATGATGTCACTTCCAGTTCCGGCACCGAGAAGAATATTACTTCTGGAACCCAATCTGACATCCGAAGAACATCACATCCAGTTCCCTTACATCACTTCCTGTCTGGTCCCTTAAAGCCACCATCTTTACAAGCCCTTGACAGTTCTGTTTTGGACTCTGTACTGAGAACATCTCTGTACTATTTAAAGAACCTTTTGCACCCAGGAATAATATATATATTTTTTTTTTAAATGATGCAAACCACAATACCACTAACTTATAATTGGACAGGTTGGTATCTCCAGTATTCTGCAACCATTGGAGATCCCACTAATAAAGACAAAACATCATTGTGCTTTTTCTGATTATTCATAATTGATTTAACGTTTTGGCTAAATACTGAAATATTTTTTTGGGGGCCATTACATTAAAAATTTGTGAAAAACAGTTTTCCTTATGCTGTCTTTAAATCGCCAAGCTTTTCTTGTCAGTGAGTGACTTAATCTGGAACGTATAGCTTTATACAGTATATACTGTAGATGATGCACACTATGGTTAGACTGTATGTAATCTGATTATAATACACTAAAATGATATTATATTTAATCCGTTTAATACCAGGTAACAGTTAGATTTTACAATCATAGCTGTGCTTTATAGAGATTCATTTAGCTGGCCATTTTTAACATACTCAGAAACATTCAGAAAGGTTGTGGAAACTTTCATATTTCACACTGCCTAAAGAGGCCAGGAGAAGAGAGAACAAGTGTTAGGAATAAGTCAATGAAGATTTTTTTTTATGCTTTAACCTCTCACCGCATCTGTCAGTCATTTGCAAAATTATGCCAAGTATAAATAATCTGTGATTTTAAATACATGTACTGTGTGAATTTAATGTGGGAATGTTTCTGTTGCCAATGGTCTTATATCCTGTTATACTGTAATTATCCTCTGCCCTGCACAGATGGCATATTTTTTCCCAGTCTATTACAAAGACTTCGCAAAGGCTCTCTCCAAATGAGTCCACATACGGTACTGTAACTACTGATTTTGGAGAACTGAAGATCTGATTAAATACTATCATATCTCCAAGCCCACAGAGGGAGGCAGAAAGTTCATTAAACCAAGGAGAACATAAAGAAGAAAATTAGCATACAGAACAGAATTTCTGTGGAAAGTTAATGTTCCCAGCATGATTAAAGCTGGCATCGAACAATTACAAAATATCAAGGGACTGGTGTCTCCTCATTTCTTCTGGTTATAAAATTGTTTCTTTCACATGTGAAACAACCTTTCCCAACACACTAGTCTGTCTAATTACTTGGAGTTCATGGGATATTGAGAGAAGGATATTTTATTATGTTTTGAACTGAGTAACTTTAATCAAATTATATTGTATTGAATATTATCTAAAAAAAAAAATTAAAAAAATAAAAATGTCAAAGAAAACTAAATTGTAATGCAAACTGACATATTTGTGACTCATCAAAAGGTCCAAAGTGTTTTCTTGATGTTTATAGTTACAAAATAAATGAAAATCCATTCAGGTGCTCATCTATTTATGGAACCTACTTAATGCAGTTTTTAGGACAGTAGAAGCAGTAGCCCATTAAGGTAGCACAGGGCATGACCTTGGATGGCACCCTCATGAACATAAATACACACACTAACAATATAATCATCTAAACCAATTCTGCGGAGCTTATTAGCTAACCAAAGATTAAAAACCCATTCACCAATGCATCTATTTTCTGATCCACTTATTGCAATTTAATGTTGTGAAGAGGAGGGCACACGCACACATTATATCCCCACTACATGTCATACTGGGCCAGGAAAAATAGATAAATGTAAATTGTATTCATTTATTATCATATATTGCCATGCATTATCTAAACAAAGTAATAATTGAAATATAGTGTAACCAAAACATGTTTTCTGTTGGAAAGATTAAACAGAAATGAGCCTACATCAATTTTCACAAATAAAACAATCAGACCGCTTCATGGAACACTAAAATGAAAAAAAAAGGGTTTGAAGTGGCACTGTTCGTGTAATAATGCATGACCTTCATAGCTGAGTGAAACTGCAGTCATAATAATGTTTTTCTTTTTTTGAATGACACTGATATGTTCAAACTGGACAAAAAATATATTGCATTCTTAACATACAGTATGTCCCTAAGGTTCATGTCAACACTTGTTTTCACTTTTTGAAACAAAACAGACATTGTGGTAACTCATTTCAAATTTCGTGCTACCGGCAAAATAAGTAACATAACCAAACATTCTGAAACCCTCTTAATCTAACTCTGGGTAGCAAGAGCCTTGGGCCTGTGGAAAGTCCCATTCATGGGTAGTACACCAGTCCATCATAAGGGCCACTCAAATAGACATCCATGGTGCCAATTCAGATTCACCTATTATACTAGAAGATGTGTCTTTGAAATGTGGGAAATGTTTTATTTTATATATATATATTTCAAATACCAACCATTTAGGCACAAAGCAATAAGAATTAATTCAATGACCCAAGACCATATAGCATTCCCAAAGGAGTAGTAATTCAACAATGAACAGTCAAAACTACCCAATCCTCTCAGAACATCAACCCTGGGCATATTTTGTGTTTAAACTGCAGTTGTTACATTCAGATGTTCAAATGTGACAGACAAAGTGTAAAAAGGTGCAAATATAACATCAATACATTGTTCGAACTGCAATATGAAGGAGTTATTTACATTTTATGTTTCTCTTGCCTGTACTGTTTCATTGGAAAATCCAATATTATATACACAATAGAACACAAAAGCAACATACATACTCAACTTTGAAAAGTACCTGTGCCAAGAGACTAACGATAAAACAGCAGCAGAAATGCAGTTGCGGTACTCTACTATTGACATTGTTAAATGGCACCTCAGAGGCAGAAATTACAACAACTGTATATTAAGGAGAGATTTACAAATTGGGAATAGTTACTCCAGGGGGGCTCAGTGAACTGTTTGAACTGTTACCTCTGAACATAAGAAAGATAAGATACAGCTTTTGCGATTTTCCATTAACGGAGAAGGAATTTTTTTTTTTTTTTATCATTTTATTGAATTTATTAAAACCAAGTAATATTTCATACAAGCAAGCCAAACTTGACAAAACTAAATTCAAATAAGTCCCCACCCATGATAGAGAGCAAGACAAACAGCCAGAGTAAAACTTTTGAGAGTAGAAAAAATCCGCTTCCTTAATTTAAATGCTCATTCTAAAATGTTATTGATTAGGTCCTGCCAGGTTTTAAAAAAGTTTTGCACAGATTCTCTGAGTGAGAATTTGATTTTTTCCAGTTTCAAATAGTATATAACATCAGTTGCCCACTGACTTAAAAGAGGTGAGTTAGCATTCTTCCAGTTGAGCAAGACAAGGTTACGTGCTAATAGTGAAGTAAAGGCACAGTTTGTTTGTACTTCTCCACTTTAAGCCCACATGGAAGCCCACTAAACAGAGTTTTTAGTGGATTAGGAAGGATTGTGACACCAAGGCTGTCTGAAAGGCATTTAAAGATTTTGGTTCAGAATGATGTTAATTTGGTGCAGGCCCAAAACATGTGCCCCAATGAGCCTGGAGCTCGATTGCAACGTACGCAGGTTGGATCTTGCCCTGAAAACATTTTGCACTTGGTGCTGTCCAGGTGTACAGCCAGTGTTTGGGTTGTCCAAATCAAGTGTTGGTGATCATTAGGTGATGTTCTTGGCAAAACTGAACATTCTGCTCTCCTAAACCAAATCCTCTAACAATTTCGGGTTCTGCCATAGATCCCACTTTGGAGTTGAAATCACCAAAATTTTAGATATGGAAGATAGGTATTGCCATACCCACTTCTGCAAAAAGCAAAATAACTAGACTGGTTAAACAACTTCACATGTTCTGAATTATCGTTACCTTGGGGGCTACAAATTTAAGGGTACTTCACAGCAAGTGATTTTTTAATTAATCTAAACCCTCTTGCAACATTAGCATCCATCCATTTTCCAACCTGCTGAACCCGAACACAGGGTCATGGGGGTCTGCTGGAGCCAGTCCCAGCCAGCACAGGGCACAAATTCCGGGCAGGGTGCCAACCCACTGCAGGACACACACAAACACACCCACACACCAAGCACACGCTAGGGCCAATTTAGAATCGCCAATCCACCTAACCTGCATGTCTTTGGACTGTGGGGGGAAACCTGCGCAGACACGGGAAGAACGTGCAAACTCCACACAGGGAGGACCCGGGAAGCAATCCCGGGTCTCCTAACTGCGAGGCAAAAGCGCTACCACTGCGCCACCGTGCCGCCCTGCAACATTAACAACAAATGTTAAATGTCTTCTATATTTTTGTTTTTTCATCAATACCAATGGCAGTATTTTTATTTTATTTTACTTAACACAAGTTTGGTTTTTACACTTTTTCACATCAAATCTACTCTGTTTATGTGGTACTGTCAAGTGTGGCTTTAATGCATAGCACAGCATATGGAAAAATTAAAGTGTACTTTATCTTGCAAGGAGACTCATAATACAACCCTACAATCCTAACATGACCATGAAGTATTTATTCATTTAATTTCTAAACCTGCTTATGCCTGTTCAGTTTCATGGGGGGTTGCTGCCTACCACAGAAGCTTTGGCTTACAACAGCAGGTGGACTTCTTTGATATTTGGGTAGCACCAAAAATCGAAGAATTCTGCAAACACTGACAGTTTCTCAGCAGTAAATCATTTTTGATGCACAGTGCTAACCTTTGTAAAAATGCCGTTATCCATCCAATAGGTCTGATACTCATTTTAAAAAGATAACTGCATTGGCTCTTGAATTAAACTACAAAATCTGCCAAGTCTTTGTCACAATTTTAAGTACTGTGAGCATCAAGTATTGCATTTTTTGTTCTCCTTTAAAAACTGAAAGTATGATGGATTGGTGCACTCATGCTATGTAGGAAGCTCCATTTTAGTGTGAAAATTATCTGTACATTTTATACAAACGTAGGGGACTGCATGTAGTTTTTCTGGGCTCTCAAAAGGCAAAGGACTTAGTGTGGGTCAATCAAACATATTTTATAGCACTTATCAAAGTGAGAACCGTTGCAAGACAGTTTACAGAAGGTATAGGATAATAATGAAATAGTTTTTACACCATCAGGCAATTGTTATAATCAAGTGATCCCACATTCAAAAAAATCATTTCAGCAGTGTGAAGCTCAATATTTTCCATGTTAATAACAAACAATATTTTTTGTAATTTACTGTTTATTCAACTGTATCAGCCATATAAATGCAAAGAATTATTATTATTATTCACTGTGGGATATCAACATGTATATTCATTCTACTCTCAGTTTTATTTTACGTTTTTTCACTGGAAACATGAACCCGTTCTCCACTTCCTGGTTCATATTGTTTGTACCCCTCTATCATTTCTTTCATATACACCCTTAAGTATATTATTAATTTCCTCAAATGTTTAATTCTAGAAGCATTGTATACACAATCTTTTGAGCATTGTCCTAGTAGTGTCTTTAGTGTCAAAATTGGAGGCTTTTGAAGAGTGAATTCAAAGAGGTGTCTTCCCTGCTGGCCTCACTGTCAGCTGGACTAAGGACTAATGGATGTTTAGTGCATGGATCTTCAGCAACATCAGCACCAGGCACACCAAGGCCGTCATCTGTGCCATCCCTTCACAAGCTGTATTGTGTCACTCTTGTTTTTTTTTTTTTTCCTTTGGTGGTTGTTTAGTAGCTTTTCATTTTAACGACATGTTGCGCTCTGTGTCTTAGAAAATGTCATCAGGAGTGCTAGAATGAAGAATATATCAAATAATTATCACTAGAATCCCTGAAGCCTACGAAAAAACTTGTAATCCTGGCCCACCTTAAATTCCTTAGCACCTCTCCATTAGTCTTATGTTTTGTAAATGTGTCGATCAGCTCAAGCAGCCTGCTATCCCATCCCCATGTGGTGTGAGGTGCCTGGAGTTGTATAGGGTAAATAATACAGTATATCGTTATTTGGAATACATACATCCAGTATCACATGTGTTTCGTGTCTACAAAGAACTGTGTAAGTGTGGGATGAAAGGAAATGGGAGGCAAGAAATGCTGAACACATACCTAAAGCAGAAACTTTTTCCATGTTATACTAATAATGATGTGAAGTGTATAATGTGTGAAGATTTTAGTCCAAATATCAAATAAATGTGCGGTTTAATCTTTTATTCCAGAGTTAAAAATCCCAAACTCAAATGTCATCTCACACCACAATAAAGAGACTTGAGCTGTTAGAAGATTGTGACTGACTTCAGCTTTGTTGGAGTTGGAATAGCAGGCTAACTGCTGCTTGTGCTGACAGACACATTTGCAAAACAAAAGACGCTGAGGAGAGGTACGAAGGAATTTAAGGTGGGACGGAATTACAAGTCTTTTCGTAGGATTCAGGGATTCTAGTGTTAAAGAATTATCTGGCCAATCGTCAAGACCGATTCATTTTTTTTCGTAATGAAAAAGTGGTACCAGTATCTGATATTTAACTTTATAAAGGAAAAAGGGTTTCAAATAGTATTAATATACAGTATCTATATCTCTTTAAGCAACATAACTGTCTAAAATCTAGATAGGCTTAAATCTGCCTTCACAAAGTGCTAAAGGACATCAATCCCATATTCCACTTTTGCCTTTGACTCAAACACTACTGGATGACTGTCTTTACCATCCTTAGCCGTTGACCTTTGGAATGTCAGTGGACTCTCATGATAATTTTGCACAGTTTGGAGCTGAGCACTGATGTTTAGATCCACTTTTGGCTCCATCTACTTTGCAATATTTTACATTTACTATAGTATCTTTAAACTACAAAAGATAAAGTAATACAAGCAGAGCTCACTGCAGCTACTCTAAAAAATATGACAGCCTTTTTGGATATAGCTCTTCTTTTTCAGCACTTTCTTACATATTATACTTTTCTTATTACCCCAATAAGATATCTACTGGCCAAAGTGGAAGAACAGGAAGGAGTGGGGCAGTCGAAGATGGGAAAAAATGTGCATTGTGTAAGTGAACTATCTATTTTTTAAAAATTGTATAAAGTATTTTAAGGTTACTAGGAGATGGAGCCAATCACAGAAACATCAGAAGCAAGGCATGACCCTGCTACGTACACTTTTGGTTTCGATATTTAAAAGGAAAGAGACCAACTTTTTTTAATATACCTGCAATAAGTACTAATATTCACTTCCTAAATATCACAAAGCTGCAATATGAAATTTAAAAAAGACTGCAATAGTTCCAGAGGATGAAGCACATGAAATAGTGTTGCACTAATGGAAGGGATAAATAAAGTTGCTTACTGCTCTAATATATTCCTAAAAGGTTTTAGCTGAAACCAAATTAACCAAGGTAAGTAAAAAACAATTATTCTGTGTTTGCTTCTTACATGACATTGCATTATTTGACAAGGAAACAACATGACCTTTGTCCTCTGCAAATTTTTATGAGTTTGTTTATAGAAATCAAGGTTAGCCTTTATTTTCCAGGTCAGTTGGCTGTTATTGTTGATAACGTGTAGCTAATTTGCTTCCCGCTCTCAATAAAGCTAATCTTCTCAAATTTAAATATAAATGTTATGCTGCCTAAGTAACCATATCTTGATTTTTTATTAAAGTATGACACTTACTCTTTGAGAACCAAAAACCTGCCTTTCTGAAAATCTTCAAAAATACAAAAGGTACAGACAAAGGGAGCTAATCAAGTCTTGTATTTTTAAGTTTGTCAAGTTTTTTATAAGTATTACTGTTAAGATTAACACAGCTTCTTTAAAAATGGACACAATTTTAACTTAGTTAATTTGGAATACAAAATGCCTTGTAAAAAAACATCATTCTTCTGAACTCTAAAGCAGAAGTGGGCATGGTGGTCTCTAAAACTGGGATGTGAATATATACAAAATGGATGAAATCAAAAAGTCACGAAAATCAGCTATCTTGGTTATCCATGGAGATGCAATGATTGCTTATACACTTTGCTTTGTACACCAGTCACCATTAATTCCTGTTAATTAAGCAGAAAACTGTTTTTTTCTAAATTCCTCAGAAATTGAGGTTATTATCATTAACAAAAACTGTAACTAAAAAACTAAACAATGCATTTAACTAATCACAGTAACAATGATACTAAAAGCTAAATGAAAAACAAAAACTAAAAAAAAAATTAAAACTGCATACTAACTCAAAAACAAACCAAATGATATTAATATGTGGAAAGGAAAATATATATATATTTTATTTAATAACTGAATTCCTGCAGATGTGCACAGTATATCCAGTAGTACACAAAGAAGTGGGTCAGGAAACCCCTCAGCCAAACGTTTAAAAGAACCAATGGCACAATGGCCCTCCTCCCAGTAATAAAATATTCGAACGTTGCCAAGAAAGTCAGGCTGAATGTGCCCAAAGTAATCCAACTAGTGTGACTTAAGTTGATCCATTGTCACAGTGGGTGGCACAGTGGTGCATTGGTGGCTGCATCACAGTCTGGAGACCTGGGTTTGCAAAGCCCAATGTTCAAATAGTTCAACAGTTTAATTAGTGTGACAGATTGGGGGTGCTATCCCTCCCTTGAACCCTTGTCCAAGACGCCAGACACTAGTTAAAAGTCCAAAAGTAGACTTTATTTATTCTGCACAGTGCACAGAGCACCCTCTCCTCCACAATACTCATTAAATAAATTACAATAATCACAATAAACAATCCTCCACTCCAAGACGTGTTGCCACCCGTCCACCCAGCTCAGCTCACCGTCTGGGAGCTCCCATAATCCTTTTATATTCCCTGACCTGGAAGTGTTCCAATCCCCAGTCCATGTGACTCCTATCACTTCCGGGTCAGATCATAAGTCCTTTTCTTCACCCCGGAAGCACTTCATTCCCCTTGTCCATGTAACTCGGACGTACTTTCAGGGTGTATGGCAAATAAACATCTTTCCTTCCTGCAGCGTCTCCTAGTGGCCCCCATGGTATCCAGCAGGACTGTGCATAAAGACTCCAATGTCCATGATGCCCTGCTGGTCTTTGGGGCACCTCCATACTGCAGGGAGGGCTCCACCTGGCGGCTTTGGGGTATTGGCCGGGATAAATGGCTGGCCATACACCACACTAGATATAAAAATAAAACCCCTAACATCTGATCTGAGCTCAAGCAGTAGAACAAAATGGTTATCAAAATTTATAACAATTTGGATATCCTGAAAAATCCTGAGGCAATTTTTAACTCTAGAATCCCTGAAGCCTACGAAAAATCTCGTATAGATACTGCATTTAAAAATTATTTGACACCCTTTTTCCTTTATAAACTTAAATGTCAGATACTGGTACCACTTTTCATTAGGGAAAAAAAATTAATCGGTTTTAACGATTGGTCAGATTTAAGTCAACTCTTCTCCAAAAGCAAACCCACACAGACAAACAGATAATTCTTTAACACTAGAATTCCTGCAGTCTACAAAAAAACTCATAATCCCAGTCCACCTTAAATCTCTTTGCACCTCTTAATCGGCGTCTTTTGTTTAGTAAATGTGTGGATCAGCACAAGCAGCAAGCAGCCTGCTGTCCCATCCCCCCACAGCTGCAGAGAAGGCAAAAAGTTCACTCAGCTGAAGTCTTCTTTATCTGTGGTTGAGGTGCCTGGGGTTGTAGAGGGTAAATAATATATCGTTATTTGGAACACATGCATTTCATGTGTGTTCCGTGTCCACAATGATCTGGGTAAGTGTAGGATGAAAGGAAATGCAAGATATCTAAAATAGAATTTTTTTTATATTTTATATTTTTTTATAGTACTAACGACAAAACTTTGACATGGAGTGTATAATGTGTGACGACTGAAGTCCAAATATCAAATAAAAAGAAGTCGGGTTAGGGTATGATGTGGATACAACCCCTTGGGTGGCGCAGCAGTAAGAACTGCTGTCTCATAATCAAGAGGTCATGGGAACTATTCCGGGCACCCTCCAGAATTACCGTTTTGAGTAGTGAGCTGCTCTTAATGTTACTATTGTACAATAAAAACATACATTTGATTTGAGTCTGTAATTTATGGTGCTTGTAAAAGTTAGTATTTTTTTTTTTATTCAGTTTTATTCTCTCAGTCGCGTTCAGGCTCGCACCGATCTGATACTGCTGTTTTCAAATAAAGATGTGCTATAACAGAGGTGAACTCAGATGAGGATGAGGGTTCTACATCAGAGAAAGAGAACAGAAGCCCTCCCCGCAAGAAATGTCCACTTGTATATAAGAACAATGCAGCTGCACCAGGTGTAAAGGAGAAGGATGGCACCGTTTGGATGCAGCCAAAGGTCGGGCCTCATCCTGCTAGTGAATCTGGCCCACACCTGTCCTTCAATGAAACAGCAGGGCAAATTGCCAAGGTATCGTGCAAAGTTACATTTGCAACTATGTTTTTTGATGGTCTTTATATAAATACATTTATATGTTACTTATATAAAAGCCAGATGAAATGGTATTTCATATTTGATAGAGTGTCTCGAGTACCCTTAGCCTAATGGCACCTGCTTACTGAGAGAGCGGATCAGCGAGCGGAAGCAGAGAGCGGATCAGCGAGCGGCGGCGTCTCCCACAGGCACGTAGCCCTTCGAAAGCACCCGAGCAAGTTCACCTGAGGTAAAGCCGGCAGCTGACCAGTAGAAATAACCGGCAGTGAGAAATTAAAGTCGATCGCTCAGCGGGTGGTGGAAACTTAAAGCAACGGTGATTCAGCTGAACACGGAAAGCACCGAAGCACCTATAAAAACGGCAAAGATGACTTCAACACTTAATGTAAGTTCTATCTGCTCTCTGCCCATCGAGGGCACGTTTATATGTTGTGTGTCCTGCAGTATGTACAGCTCAGGTTTTCCGGCCGACAGTGCAGATAGCTTCACCTGCCAAAAATGTTTAGTTAATTTAGAGTTGGTCGGGAAAATACGCGAATTGGAGGACCGCGTTAGGAATCTGATAGCGATTAGGCAAACCGAAAATTGGATCGACTCGGTTTGTTTAGACAATTCGGCTACATCTGATTCGCTTCAGTCTCTCCAGGTCCCACTGTAGTCAGTGCGAGGCCGAAATCAGCAGCACCAATTCAGCGACAGGGCGAGTGGGTAACAGTAAGACGGGGGTCTAAGAATCCAAAATTTAGTCCCCCAGCACCCAGGTCACCAATTCGGACCCAGAACAGGTTCTCAGCTCTCCAGCGCGCCTGTGGAAACTGAGAATAATAAAGTGCTCATAATTGGCGATTCCATAGTGCGGAATGTTAGAATTCCAAACTATGTTAAACCAGCAGTTAATGTTAAGTGCCTTGCAGGGGCCAAGATTTCTGGCATAAAGGCCGCATTGGACCGTGTTGCCGACGATGAAGTATCTACCTTATTGCTGCATGTCGGCACTAATGATATTTATTTACAGCAATCTGAGGTATTAAAGCGAACTTCATCTCTCTATGCACCAAAGCTAAAACAAAATGTCGGAATTTAATTGTATCTGGTCCCTTACCAAGATTATATAGAGGGATGTGATTTATAGCAGATTGCATTCCTTTCACTGCTGGCTAGAAACCTGGTGTGCAAATAAAAGCATAGCATTTGTGAACAATTGGGATGATTTTTGGGAAAGGCCTGGATTTTTCAGAAGAGATGGTCTTCATCCTAACTGGAGGGATCTTATGTATTATCCCAAAATATGGCAGCAAAACTGCCTGGTTGACTGATTAGAGCACCATCCAGGCCGCAGTCATGTGATCTTAAATCACAGGCTGTTCTTTATCCCACCTGTTATTTTCCTGAAGCTGTTACCCATAATCCCTGTTGTGGGGCATCCAGTAAATTTAGTCTTGATACAAACCATAAATTAATTGATAACCAAAAATAAGGTGTATAATTAGACCAAGGGATAAAACCAGACACTCCACCAGGGGCATCTGTAATAGAAATTTAATTCAAATTAAAACAAAAATATATCAGCAGTTCAGAAAGAACCATGCAGTTTTAAATGCTGTTTATTGAACATTCGCTCTCTTGGCACTAAAGCTGTTTTGGTAAATGATATAATATTAAGTACAAAATCTGATCTGTGTCTTCTTACTGAAACCTGGCTTAGTAAATGTGACACTGTTCCCTAGCTGAGGCGTCACCAGATGGATACTCGTTCCTTCATAAGTCTAGAGATTCTGGTCGAGGAGGAGGCCTTGGAATAATTCATTGTAACAAAATGCAAATCACTCCTAAAAATTTAGGCAACTTTACATCCTTTGAGGCATTCATTTTAAATATTAAAACAGATTCCAACACAATTATAGTGCTAGTCTACAGACCACCAGGGCCATATTCATTGTTCATGACTGAATTTAGCAACCTTCTGTCTGATTTGGCTATAAATTATGATCACGTAGTTCTGATGGGGATTTTAATGTACACATTGATGTGGAAACTGACACTTTTAGCAAATGTTTTACTTATTTGTTAAATTCAGTAGGATTTTGTCAGATTGTCAAAGGTCCAACTCATAATCATAACCATACATTAGATTTAATTATAACTTACAAAGTTGAAATTCAAAATTTAAATATTACTCCATTAAATGTAGTTATTTCCGATCACTTCTTAATTACGTTTGATTTAGTTCTGCCATGCCAGCGCACTCGCAGATTAAAACAAAGACAGTGCGACATCTAGATTGTAATTCTGCTTCAAAATTTATAGATACCTTGAGTAAGTCGAGTGTAATTGTGGAAAACCATTTAGATCAGTTAACATCAAATGTAAACGTGGAAAACAATTTAGATCAGCTAATATCACATTATAATGTGACCTTGAGAGATGCTCTGGACACAGTGGCTCCCCTAAAACAAAAGTGATCAAAGCACATAGAAACTCTCCCTGGTTTAATGAAAACACTCGAGCTCTTAAATTAGAGTGTCGAAAACTGGAGCGCAGATGGAGAACAACAAAGCTACATGTCTTTCAAATTGCATGGACAGAGAGTGTAAATAAATATAAAAAAGCCCTCTTTAAAGCTCGCTCAGAATACTATTCTACATTAATAGATAGCAATAATAAAAATCCTAGGGTACTTTTTAGAGCAGTGGCTAAATTAACAAATGGGAATTCAGATCAACAGTGCAAAATACCAACAGATATTAGCAGTACAGACTTTATGAACTTCTTCAATGAGAAAATTAAAAATATAAGATCCCAGATCTCAGCATCACACTACAAACCAAATACTAGCTTAGCAGACTCTGCATTACATTGCATTCAGCACTTTAATAATTTTAATCCTGTAACTCACCAGGAAGTCTTAACTTTAATTACTAAAATGAAGCCCACTACTTGTTCCCTAGATCCAGTGCCAACAAAACTAGTAAAAGTGCAATGGATGTTCTTGCAGCCCTATTCTAACCGTTATCAATAGTTCATTACTGCATGGCACGTACCTGATGCACTAAAAGTGTCAGTCATTAAACCTTTACTTAAAAAGTCAGACCTAGACCCACACATACTAAATAACTATAGGCCTATTTCAAATTTACCATTTCTCTCTAAAATACTAGAAAAGTAGTCGCCAGTCAGCTTCAGTCACACCTTACGCATTACAATTTATTTGAGAAATTCCAGTCTGGCTTTCGCACTGGTCATAGTACAGAAACGGCACTAACACGGGTTGTAAATGACATTCTGATATCCTCTGATGAAGGAAATTCCACTGTAATTATGTTGTTGGACTTAAGTGCAGCATTTGACACCATTGACCATTCTATTTTACTGCACAGGCTAGAAAGCGATGTTGGGCTTACAGGCCCCGTGCTATCTTGGTTCAGTTCTTATTTATCAAATCGATTCCAGTATGTACAGAAATGTGCTGACAGTACTCCATCATTATACACAGAAGTTCAATATGGTGTCCGCAGGGCTCAGTACTGGGACCTTTACTGTTTTCACTTTACATGCTTCCACTGGGATCTCTCATTAGGAAACATAATGTTAATTTTCACTCGTATGCAGATGACACCCAGTTATACCTTTCATTTAAATCAAATGAAGTTTCTCCGATGTTGTCTTTAATTAGTTGTGTTAGTGAATTAAAGGAATGGATGAATGAGAACTACTTGTCTTTAAATACAGATAAAACAGAGATGTTAATTGTTGGAGGGAATGACGCTGATCACAGCAATATTTTGTCGTCATTTAACTCAGTTGGAATCCCAATTAATTTTACTGAATCAGCCCGCAATCTAGGAGTTATCTTTGACTCTAGCATGTCATTTAAAGCATATTACAAAGTCGTCCAAAACATGTTTTTCCATCTTAAAAATGTTAGGAAATTAAGGCGCTTTCTAAATAAACAGGATTGTGAGAAATTAATTCATGCATTTATCTCTAGTAGGATTGACTACTGCAATGCGGTGTTCACTGGCTGTTCAAACTGTTCTCTATACAGCCTCCAGTTAATCCAAAATGCCTGCAAGAATTATTACAAGAACAAGAAAATATGAACACATAACCCCAGTTCTTAAATCTTTACACTGGCTCCCAGTTAAGTTTAGGGCAGATTTCAAAATCCTCCTTTTAACATATAAAGCATTAAATGGCCAAGGTCCGCTTACTTGTCTGAACTTATCATGACTTACAAACCTGAGCACATTAAGATCTCAAGATGCCGGTCTGCTTAGGATTCCAAGGATTAATAAAATAACAGTGGGAGGTCGAGCTTTTAGTTACAGGGCCCCTAAACTGTGGAATGGTCTTCCTGCTTCCATAAGAGATGCCCCTTCAGTCTCAGCCTTTAAATCCCGGCTGAAGACTCACTACTTCAGTTTAGCATATCCTGACTAGAGCTGCTGATTAACTGTACATACTGCATCTCTGTTGTTAGTCATTAGCACTAAAACATAAGTAACATGATAATTATATTTGAATACTAACCCTCACCTATTCTGTTTCTTTTCTCGGTACCCAAATGTGGCAATTGGTGCCACGCCCACCAAGTTGTTTGCCTGCCTATGGTAAAGTCATCCCTGATGGAGGATCACAGGAATCATGGGAAAGAGGGGTCCTTTCATCGAGCAACGTTTCAGCTGGCATGGCCAAATGGGGAGGCAGCTAGATGGATGAGGTCTCCAGGACTCAAAAAATATCCAAACCTAATTATGTCATATCATCTACTGTTAAACCGTACTTCTAAAATTTTATTATTATGCTGTCTTAAGGAATTGTTCTGTTCTGTGTATTGTATTGTATTGACCCCCTACTTTTGACACCCCCTGCACGCCCAACCTACCTGGAAAGGGGTCTCTCTTTGAACTGCCTTTCCCGAGGTTTCTTCCATTTTCCCTACAAGGTTTTTATTGGGAGTTTTTCCTTGTCTTCTCAGAGAGTCAAGGCTGGGGGCTGTCAAAAGGCAGGGCCTGTTAAAGCCCATTGCGGCACTTCCTGTGTGATTTTGGGCTATACAAAAATAAACTGTATTGTATTGTATTGTATTTACCTTGATTCATTTACGTATCTTCCTACAGCGTAAAGTCACAAGTAGACTGCAGAGCTTCCTGTGTTTGATTGACACGGGCTTGCTCACAAAGAACACGTGTACTGAAGTGACTTTAGCTGCAGGTTTGTAGCTCCACGCAACTGTTGTTACGGTTCTGCCTTTGTCCAGAAACATTTTTTTGAGCTTTATGACCTTAGTCTCAGAATGTCTTTCTCCCCTGGGGCAACTGGGATTTTTTCCTGAATAATAAATGATGATTTTTTAAGATAAAATGAAACCTAATTTGAAATGATGTTCTCAACATAAAATCAAACACTGAATGGTCAAAAATTCAACTGAATCTAAACAGACAGATATAAATTGTACAGAAATTAAAACAAATTTAAAAGAATGTCACAAAATAAACGTAATTAGAATATGTAGACATTTTAAGACGTCGATGTTACTAATACAGTAATTCCTTTTGAAGGCAGTCATATGTTCACATCATTGGGACATTTAGAAATCTTTACATTTAAAATATGTTTGCATCCTTTGAAAAATTTGATTGAAAAACAACTTTAGAGCAGTGCTTTTGTATTACATCCAAGTTGTAGATTGTGCCTAAGGAAACCTGGGCAACTGTAATAACCTTCGCTCAGCATCTACTGTGGAAACTACACTACCAGGTAGTGTCTTCAAACAGTTTTTTTTTTACAAATAATTCAACCCTAAAAAATTTGAGACAGTGCTGGAAATGGAACCTTTCGGTCAGAATTAGAAAATAAGGAATGAAAGTTATACTGAAAACATACAATTCACACCAATTTTAGCAAATAATTTTCTAAAATTGCACATCATATTCATTTCTCTCAATTGCGATTTTCAAAAGTGTACATGGATCAAAACTCTAATTGTAAGCATGTGGTATAAGTTGGTCCACAGCTCACGCCAAAGGCTATTTTTTTTTTTTAATAAATAATCGCCACACTCGTGGCTTAGCGAGGGGGCATGGTGGTGTGTGGCTGAAGTGGTTCCCGGGGTGATTTGTAATGCAGGCGGTCCTTGCTGAAGTGCACAAGTGAGGAGTCGTCCACATCCGTAATTGTTCCCGGGAGCTGCTGATTGCCACAGCTGACCCACGTCCTAGTGATATATAGAAGCCCGAGATGGTTTGTAAGGGGAAAAAAAAGAGAGAGAACGGGAAAGAAGCGTAAGGTTGCAGGAGAAGGCAGGAAGCAGGAGAATGCCAGTGCAGGAGAATGAGAGAGTGCAGGCTCGCATGCAGCTGAACAGGGAGCCTGGGTGTTTGGCCGACACCCGAGGAGCAGTTGTAGTGGTCGCTCCCACTGAGTTTATTGTGAAGAGTGGGAATGACTGGAAGGCGGATGACTCGCTGCGTAAGGCCATGGAAGGCAGCAGGAGTTGGGACTTGGGACGTGTATTCCCCAGCATGAGTGCCCAAGTCGCAGTTTGGTGGAGCCTACCGAAGCCAGGGGTCGGTGAGGCAAAGCGATCAGCCGAAGCAGGCAAGCTGCAACAAGGGTGGCTCCCCTGGTGCATAGCCAGGAGGGAGAAACGGGAGTCACCAGCAGTAGGAATGCACCGGGCTTTATTTTAAAAAGACAGCTTCCAGCCATTATTTTAACCACGTTGTTTTAAAGATTTTTTCTAATGGATTTTAACCTCCACTTTTCACCTCTGTTTTTAATGGATTATTTATTTTTTGAAGATTTGAAACACTGCACTATTTATTTGAACACTTGTTTTGCTGGTTTTAAACAAAAGCACTTTTGCACTTTTTGCACCATCCCCTTGCTATGTTGTGCCACACTGCCTAGCTCATCGGTGACATTACTAACGGTGTCGGGTTCAAGGGCTCTGAGAAGTAAGATGGGAGTATGGAGCGAACCCACATCATCACAAAGCAGTGTTTTTGGAAATGTGCCACTTTCAGACCTTATTGAAATAAAATGTCCATGTATGTATCTGGCAGTGTTGCAGTTACAATAATCCTTAACCCTGTATCAGTGCTGTTAGACATGGCACTCAGATGGACATCACTGTTTAATGGTAACTCTATTGTAATGTTTTAAGCTCCATTGGTAGTATGTATCATTATCTTACTCAGCTGAAAAATCCTATTCAGCCTACTATCACATTTTGGAAAAGGATGTTCTCTTTTAATTCAGATCAGAACAAATGTAATCCATGTCATGGAGAACTATTCACAACTTCTTTATAATTTGGTAGACATTTATTAATGTTGTCTTCAGTTAATTAATCATGCTGAAACCTTGCTAACCTTAGACTGTCTCGATATCTTAGAAGGATCACTTCATATTGCCTTATTTCTTGATGTCTTTAGATAGGCAGGGAAGGGAATGTCAGATTTGATTTCAATAGGACATAACGTTACATTTCTGATTGACTTGTAATTTAATCACTGTAATGGAACTCGTAAATCCAATACAAAATATAAAAAATAAGTTTGTCAAGATTCAAAAATGTTATCCTCTTAAAAAAATATTGCCATAGAGGCAAATAATTAATTTGTTAGCGAAAAAGTAAATATAAAAAGTATATTGTAAATAGTGTTGCAAAAAGGCAGAAATGTGATACTTATTTGGAAGTCTGGTTCAACTAAATGACATATTTGAACATCTTATCATAAAAATAAATTATCTTTGATTTTAATTTTGTTGTTAGTTTAATAATTATTATATCAAATAACAGTGTAGTCAAGCACAGCTTGCCACAAGAAGAATTATTTCTCAGGGCAGAATATTATTTAAAACAGCCATTAGCCCTTAACTGTAAAAAAATTATAAAAAAGCACACATTTTAATGGACCTTGATCTAAATAACAGATAACAGGTCCAAACTTTTTCTTGTAAATTTTTATCGTAATTAAATTACAATACTGCTATTATATCAACATACTACAGTATCTGTCCAGTAGGCCGCAGTTTGAGAGACTCAAGAACTGTGTTTATGATACGGATGTGAATAACACTGGAACACCAAATGGAAAAGTCCTGACTTCTCTTATGTTTACTCTGTACACCTCAGATTGTAAATATAACAGCAGGTCATGTCACTTACAGCAATTCTCAGATGATTCTGCACTTTTGGGGTCTATTGACAAGAGGTTGAGACACAAGAGAGGAGTCCGGTGGAGACGTTTGTTCCTTGATGCAGAAACAATTGTCTGCAACTTCACATCAACTAACTAAGGACTGTTCACCTTTCAGGGAGTGGATCTTGAGTTGGAGCACTTCTCCAAGTACTTGGGTGTCCACATCAATGGCAAGCTGGACTGGTCCAATAACACAGAGGACTAGATAAGACAGGTTAGATCAGGTTTTTTTTTTTCCTCAGGAGACTGTGCTCCTTTAATGCAGGTAATGACATCCTTTACATCTTCTACACCTCTGTGATGTACTGGGTTGGTAACATTATTTCAGCAATGGCCCACTGAATCACCACACTAAATAAAATCTCTGTCTCAGTTATGGGACACACTGGTAGTGAAAGAGTCAATGAAAACAAACTGAGTGCTGTTATGAACAATGCTACGCATCCTCTCTCCATGATGCACTAATACTGAGGACATTCAGCTAATGATTCGTTCAGCAGACGTACATCAGAAAATGTTATGGGGGATCCATTATAGCAACAGCAATATGCCTGCATAATGCCTCATTGAGACTGGGACACTTGCAATCTTTAGCCAAGTCCGAAATCTTTCTTTCTTATTAGTAATTCTGGTGTGGGTTTATGTGGTATATCATATTATATTGTTCATTTATTTTAATTTATTTATAGAGCTTAGGTAAAACAGCTCAATTTCCCCCTTGGGAACTAACTAAAGTGCTATCTATCTATCTATCTATCTATCTATCTATCTATCTATCTATCTATCTATCTATCTATCTATATATCTATCTATCTATCTGTTAATTATGTAATAACAATATAATAATTAAGTAATAACAATATAATACCATGATTAATGAGATACTACACAATAGTCACAGTAAAAGCTGACTTTTTTGAACAGCATTCTTTCATAAAGCAGCCCTCAGGTAAAATTATAAAGATTCTTATTTGACTCCTCTCTTACAGTACATAGAAATATAGAGTATTGAATTATAGAGTAGCCCCGACTTCCTGCCTGAAACACTGGTGGAATGTTTAGAATTTGTTTCAGGAGAGGCAAAACCAAATTTAAAATAATCTGAAACATTTATCAGAAGAGAAAAGTGTTTTGACTTTTTCATTAAAAAGAGAATTGAAAACAAAATTTGCACTTTGGTACTAACCTTTGTACTTTAGGCTGAAAAGCACAGACATCTTTTTTCCTTACCTACCTATATAAATAAAATCATAGTAGCCTCTGCTTGTCTTTTGAAGTTTTCAGCTTTGTTGATTTTATTTTGTACACTAAGGACTGTGTTTTAACCCACAGGTCACATCTTGTCTGATTTTTCGCCAATTACCCAAAAGCGGCTGAACCAATTTTCATGAAATCTTGCATGCAGGTTCTCGGAGGTCCAACTTAAAATCCAGACTGCATGGCATTTTAAAAATTTCATTGGGTGGAATAGTTGTAATGGGAGGAGATGAAAAAATGCATCACTTCAAACGGCTGAGATGAAATTCATGAAATGTTGTGTGCATACAGTATTACTGTTGTTAGGCAATGATAGATTTGCCATCTAGCTCTGTGGAAAGGATTACTTGTGTACTGTTTTGTGTATTGTATTTACTCCAAGGGACTCAAGGCTTTGCTTTTTCAAAAACAGGGCATGTTTAAGCCCATTGTGTGATTTTGGGCTATCCAAGAAATAGAGTTTTACTCTTGTTGTTGTTACAAGCTAAAATCCAGGCTTTAAGAGGTTTCAAAAAGATTTCAAAATCTCAAAAAGAGATTTCAAAAGTTACTGTGTTATCACAACCAAACTGTTTAGCTGATGGTAATCATTGGTTTATACCTGCATGTGCTGTGTTCTCAGGTGAACACTAGTAGTAGTAGAACCCAACAAAATCAACCAAAAAAATACTTTGTTTAAGAAAGCCTTAGCGTGATTCCAAATATCCAAACATCAGGAGGAAAGCACTGTACATACTACCAATATAAAGCTCTCTTGTTATTTAAAGTGCCTGGCAGTTAGGAAGCATGACTGGGATGCAAGGATAGGGGCAAGTTGTTATATCAGAACAAAATCGTGTTTTTCAAGAAAGGGCACAAGAAATATTTTAAGAATATAATAGGTGATGACAGAAAGATATGGAAGAAGATGATCCACTGTGGCAACCCCTAACGGAAGCAGCCAAAAGAAGAAGAATAGGTGATAATGATAAGTAATAATTCCAAGAATGGTTACATGAGAGCCCAGGAACTGACAGTTACTAGTGAGGTAGTGTAGAGGGGACACTGGCATTTAAAGAGTCAACATTTAAAAAAAAAAACAAATATTTGCTTTCTTACCTTATCAGAAACAAATATACCCACTCAATGTGGGACACTTCATCTAATTAATAACTATAATTCACTCATTCTGCAAAAAAAACTGTTTAATCCACATGAGAGTTTTTGAACCTGCCCAAGCAGTGCTGGTTTCAATCCTGAACATGGCACTGGTAATTCACAGGATACACTCTAACATTTACTAAAAGGACCAATCTAGAGCTACTAATGAATCTGTTACACATAATAATAATAATAATAATAATTATTATTATTATTATTATTATTATTATTATTATTATTATTATTATTACTACAACAAATCATTTTATTTATGATTTATTTAGGCCTGAGGAAATATCCAACACAGTGATGCAGAGAATGTGTATGGTCCAGAGTAACAGTGACAAAATTCAGATCCACTTTGCCACCGTGCCACTACCTAAATATAATGTACAATGAATTATTGTAGATACTGCACTGCTGAAGAGAAAAGGCCCAATGAATTTGTTTAACAAAAACAAATTACATGAAGATGATTCATGATCCTCCATGATCTGCAACTTACCATTCGAAATCAGCTGCTGTACAAATACAAGATTCAGATGATAAAATTCTTGAATAATCCTTTCCAAGCATACAGCGGTTTCCAGGCCTGCGTTTCATATAGATTTGCTTTTTTCCCATTACACAAGGATCACCCTAATTGAAAAAAAGACAATAGAGTAAATTATTGCAAGTCCACCTAAAACTGGCATAATTATCATCATCATCATCATCATTTTAACTTCCGTTTTTATGGGTTTACTCAGGTTAGCCAGTTCCCACCTAAATTAGTTCTAAACTCCCACAGGCTTAAATATACCTTATACAGCTCACATTTTTTACCTTCTGGGATCTACAAAAGAATGGTGTGAGATGTTGTTTATTCCATGGCCATTTACACAGTGACAGCCTCTTCACATGGTTTTTACAAGCTTTTGGTGGAATGAGAATGACACCATTAAAGCAAAGCTGTAAAAGGACTGAAATGAGAATAATCAGTCAAGGAGGAAATAAAAACAAGTGTCAGGTTTAGATGAAGGATCAGCGAAAGGGTAACACATCATAAAATGAGGTAAAAGAGACAGAGGTGTTTTGGGTAAGAAGAACAAAAAAAAAAAAAGATAAATGGGCAAAGTGGAGCAATTTGATGGAACAGGAAGAGATGATGCCAGGGGTGACTTAAAACAGCAAAGCTGAAATGGAAAGAGATTGTCTCACTTCTACAGATGCCGACGACAGAGAGTTGAGCAAAGGAATATGGAGCGGCTGGATCTGATATCACTTGATTTTAATCGATCCTGTAAACTGACTCCACTGGTTGGTGGCAGTATTTAAAAAAGAATGGAATCAGGAGATGGATCATGGTTTCATTATCAGGCAAAGGTAAGTACATGGAAGAGAGTAACTAATAAACAAGCACAGGACATGAAATCAAAATCGTAAATTGTGAAAATAATAGTGGAGGAGCTGAATAACAAAATATTTTCATGTCAAGTCTTGGTCAATTAACAAAAGAATTTGTTGGCAAAAATCAGATTGAAATACTCGTGACAATGTTGTATCAGCAAACTCTGACAAACCCAGAAGCAGTGTTGTGCAAGTTCACACCTCACAAGAACTAGCTCTAAGTTCAGTTCATATAGAAAGAAGTGAGAATAAATGACCCATGAGTTTACTTTTTTCAATTTTGCATGCCTTATATTAGGCTATTACAGTGTTCTTGAATACGGTACAATAATTATGAAGACTTTTTTAACTTTATCCAGTTATACCTAGAAACAAACATGTATAACCATATATGCTAATATCCTCCCAGTCAAAAAAGAAATTAAATAGATGCAAGTATACATATAAATTACCGCTCTATTTCCAACCGTGTGACACAAATGGTGACAGTGGAACCAGCGTGTAGGTGAACTAACTTATTACGCTGCTGGTCAAAATTCGCATAACATATTGCATTTCCAATAGAGAAAAATATAAAGTGGCCTCGCGAAGTACAATGTGTTCCGAATAGTGAAAGCGGAGCTTTGCCACATGCTTGTGTTTGGGAGCTTAAGCACAAGCAGGCAAACACAGACAGTGCCTATCTGATTTTACATTATTTTATCTGAATACAAATAAATGGAGAAAAATTTGTACAAAATCCACTATTTGTGCTTATCCGACTACTATATTCAGATTCGGATCCATCCCTACATTACAGGGTAAGGCAAAACTTTTAATCGTGACCTAAACCAGATCCAGAACTTCACTTGCAAATACTATGTTAAGTTCACCATTCTTAGAAAAATGAACTTGTTCAATGAACACACTCTTTTGAACTAGTTCATGCACAACACTGCCCAGAAGTGCACAGCACTGACCTTTATACCCCTGACCTGATGATGTCACATGCCACACACTTCTGGTGGAACTCACCTAGCAACTGCTCAGCAATCAGACTAAACAGAATGCACAAAATGGTGGTGCCCATAACACAAACAAAATGGTGCTGCTGCAAAACATGTTGATTTTTAAACATTATTAAGAATGTGTCTAAATTATTAAGTACGTGACGAAATAAAAATTATATTAACCCATTGTGTTCTTTGGCTTTCCTAAAGAAGGTATTGGTTATTGTTAAAGGCCAAAAAATTATTATACACAGCTCATATTTTCAAGATCACAACAAGGACATGCACATTGTTTTCCAGAACAGTCATTTCTTTTTAACCAATCAATTTTAAATTAAGCTTCTGAATTCATAAACCAGGAAGTGTGTGCAAAAGCAAATAAAATCTCAATTTTGAATATAAAAAAATATTCTTCCTTTCACCTTTGCCATGTGAAATATCTGTCACTGTTTACATTTCCAAGGTAGCTAGGCTTTTCATAAACTGTTTTAATATAATGCAAGATTGTCTTCCAACTTTATGATGTCAATTTAAAGCTGATTTAGCTAAAGGTGAATGACAGCACTGGAACAAACACTCTGATGTTTCTCCAGGAAAAAAACAGAAACCTGGCAAAATCAGATACATCTTCACTGCCCAACCTGGGTAAACTCAGAAAAGACCATTAAACAGTTTTTTTGCTTAAAAAGGTCTGATCTTATATTAAAATTAATTATCAGATATCCTGACAATAATTATTTTAGACTATTAATGTGGAACAATAAAAGTGTAAAATACTTGGCACTGAATTATCATTAAATCTGCAGAAATAAGCCTGAAGTTAATGATTTTTAAGCATGCTGATTTTTATTTGTAACATAACATTTGATTCCTGGGCTCTACTTCCTACCTGCATGGTTGCTGGTTAAATAAAACTCTGGTATTTATAATGTTATAATATTTGTCTCTCAAAACTCAAAAAGAATCTTGACTGCAGTAGGTCTTAAAATGTGAGTAGGTCTTACAAACACCAAATAAGCCTGGTATTCAAACTCCAGAAGTCAGCTTGTAGCTTGCATACAGTGTACAAACGGGGCAAATGCATATAAATCTCAATAGGGAGAGGGGAACCAACCAAACCCCTTGCTGAGAGAACTGCAACATTTCTTTATAATAAAAAACTTTTATTACAAATGATTAATGAAAAAAAAAAATATGGAAGTTGCCTCTAAGACCTAAAACAACCAGAAAAAAGACAGGGTAAAAAAAAAACTAGAATGTGGAGTAATTTAAAATCCAAGAGAATGAGTGAAACAATAAAAGACATAGAACTAAGGCAATCAGATGGTACATATAGTTCAGCTGAGTCCTAAACACATAGCTATAAAGAAAAGGACTAGGACAAAATTATAAGTAATGCAAAAATGTGAACAAAGAACAGACAAGGGAGTGGAGAAAATTACAGAATACACAAAAAATACTGAATAAAAAAAAAAAAACAAAAACATGAATAACCACAGCGGAAATGGACCAGAGCTGAACACCTACTCTAAATCAGCCATAAATGGTCACATGAGTGATGGCATAAATATCTGTTGAGTACTTGATGCAGACTGAAGGACAGACCTACGGGACTAGGCCCATTTTTTTCCCAATTTACGTGCCCTGCTCAAAACTCACGAGACTTACAGTGCTTACTTTTAAAAAGCGAAGTCCTTTTTTAAAGATACCTCAGCAACTAAAGTGCCATTATGTAAGATCATTACAACTACCACATCATGCTGTTGTCATTTTGTTGCATAAGACAGAAAACTAATATATGAACTGTAATTAGCTATCATGAAAAACAACAGTAGCTCAAGTAGAGTCCTTTAATGAAAGTAAATTTAAGGTTCATTTCAAAAATAATTAGAATTTTTTTTTCTGGTTGGGTAAATAGATTAATTACTAGGGAGATGTATTTTGCTACACAATTATTTTGGATAGTGCAAATTATTTTCTGCCTTCTATTTCAAAACACAAATTGACTTTCATAATGAAACAGCAGACACTCTTGAAAGATCACTGCAGGCATGGCTGGCCCTTGTATTGATGCTTCCCTGCCAAAATATACATACCCTCAAGGTAATCCTCCAAGAGAAGCTAACCTAGTTTTGTACAAATTCTATTAATTATAATAACCTTGGAAAGTGATTGCACCGTTTGGTAACTGCTTAATCTGGCTATTATAACCTGACAACAGTGTATGTGTGTGTGTGTAACAGAGTGTTATTCAAAATAAGAAACGACTGTGTTCATGCACATGCACATTAATGCATAGCATAACACTACCTATGTCTTGTAATTTTTGAGGAAAATCTAGAAACATGCCCAAACCAAAAAAAAAAAAAACAGCCCAGGCATGTACAAAAGGGGTGTTTTATTAAAACACAAAGGGTAGAATAACAATGAAGGAGTGGAACAAAGAAAATAGGAGAAATAAAGAAGATTTATAGCCTCTTTAACTCTTTCAGGGCTGATGTTGACTTTTGTCGAAATTCAGGGGTAGAGGATGGTAATCGGCTGTAAACTGCAACAAAAATTGCCCTTTATGTTTTAGTTTAACTCTGTTGGCTTGAAGGAAAGTTACGTAGCTTTGTCGATTTGACCTCGATTCCCTGCATGTACCAGAGATGCCAAACAGGCGCCAACTGCAACCACAGCACGTAGCAACAGACGTTTTATGTTGATTTCTCTGTGAAATCAGTGCATTGTGTGCTTTTCAGAGTTATTTTGGAAAAAATATCCAGCCCTCAAAGAGTTAAAGATGGTTAGGATTCCTGTCTATCTCTGGGGTTACTATTCCACTTTTTGACTTCACACCTTTTCTCTGCAACCACACTGGCCTATCCTCCTCCTTCTTCTCCAAGGTGAGCCCTTGACACTCACCACAAGATGAGTTTGGATGTCATTTTAAACTATGGTCTTGGAAAACTAAGACCACCCTACTGGAGTTTTCATGGTATCCTGAAGTATTCCTGTGCAGGAGATCAAACATTCTGGATGGAAAGGAGCACGGTTTCTTACCCAGGTGAGAGCAGAAAGACAAACAGATTGGCCTGCAGGATAAAAAAAATAATTTTGTACCCGGCCAGTATAATATAATGGATGCACCAGCGGAAGCCGAGAGTCAGAAGCAGTTCCGTCCCCCATATGTCAGGTGTCAGTGGTCCTTATGTGCCAGCCCAGTAAGGACAACTGCAGGGGTGCTTGGGAGTTAAAGTTCGGAAGTGCAACCGTGTTGGGTTCCTGGGTGCCTTCCTACTTTTCATATGTCCCAGAAATGCTTCCAGGAAGACACGGCATGGCAAAAGAAGCATTCCCTGATCCGGCTTATAAAAGAAGCCAGCTTCCTCACAACAAGAAGTCAGAGTCAGGAGGCAGCAGGCAACACTCAATGGGTGGAAGAAAGGGGAAAGAATTGATTGGGTTTACTGTGATTGTGCAAATGATCTTTGGAAAGATGATCAGGAATTTGCCAAGGTTTAATAAATATTTTGTAATTTAAACCTATGAGAGTATTGGGTGTTACTGTGTTTTTGGTTTGGAGTGCAGTGGTGCCCCCTTGTGGTTATACCTGCCATCCTGGTTAGCCTAACTATAAAAGGAGCAGGCAGCCTTTTAGGTGCCGGAACAAAGGTAACAGCAAGTAGCTGTACTTGAAGTTCAAACAAAGAACAGTGCATAGAGACCTAATCCACATCTTCAAAATTTTCAAATGCATTGATAAAGTAGAATTTGCATGATTCCTTCAGCTAAGCAGTGAATCACATTCTCAAGAAAACCAATGGAAACTAAAGGGGAAGTGCATTTAAACAACAGGCAGGAAGCACTTCTTTACTCAAAGTGATGTAGAAATCTGGAACAAACTACTGAGACATGTAGTTGAAGCTGAAACCTTCACAACTTTTAAGAAGTATCTGGATGAGGTATTGGGACAGCTTAGTAATTAGTTAAACAAACACATTTGATAGGCTGAATGAGCTCCTCTCATTTGACAGACTTGTTTTTAAGTTCTAAATGATTGCTCCCATGTGTCAGCCTGGGGGCTCAATTGAAATCTCACTGCACTTTAATAGTAACCCCCCAACATATTGGCCTGTTGGACAGGTAATGATACTAGCGACATCCCATCCAAGATTTCAAACATACTTAAATTTATGCTATTCAATTAAAAGTTTCAACACAGAAAACTCTTTCTGCAGTTGCTTTACTTATTATGCCATTGGGTCTTACCTGGTTATGCAGCTGCCAGGTCTGATAGTCCCCTTCTGTGCATCCTCTCCCAAAAATAGATTTGTAGTCGACTTTGACAAGTTGCCATTCAGATCGATGACTGAAATGTCCAAAAAACCTAAAAAAACCAAATGTTTCCAAATGACTGATGCTGTTTCAAAAAACACATAACACACATACACACACTTTGTATTGTAGCTGCTGTCGATTTGGTGGTGCTAAAAGACATCAAAATGGACTTTTTTTGAAATGCTTGAACTCTCAAACTTTACTTTAAACCTTAAAAAAGAATTGGGAAAGGCAGTGAAAATTTCCATGTTTAAGATGTTGAAAATAACCTAGTACTGCCTTACTCAAGCAGAACTCGGGAGAAATCAAACACGTCCACAGAATCTCCCATGTGGCCCTCACAACATCCACTGACTCTTTAATGACAGAAAAGACTAGAAGTGTGATCTTCTTCTTCAGAGCAATAATATGACAAACATAGGCTCAAGGAGGCATCATACAGCCTTAATTTCTCACACAAAGGTAGGACTGAAAATTTCCTGCAATTTCTTACATGATTTAATTGTTATTTTAACAGAACGTCTGGTAATTTGATGTGTGAGGATGAGAACTGCATAGCTAAGTTAACAGAAACTGGTTTATGATGAATGCTGGGGCTGGCTAAGGGGTATGTGCTGCACTGCTTGGCCTCTCGTATCCTACCCTGCATGCGAGAAAGAAGTCTACCTTGTTAAATGTAGTTCAGAGTAAGAAAATAGCAGCTAAACTGTAGCAAAAAAAAAAAAAAAATTAAAAATAGAAATGTTAAAAAAAGAGTAGAGAGGATAATTTGAATGTTCAATGTATTTTGCCACAGTGCTAAGGAACTCCTGTTTGAACCCTAGGCCCTGAAAGACAATTAAATTAAAATGTCCTCCTAAAGTTAAATTACAAAATAATATAAAGTTTACCAAGTTTATAATATTTACCAACTGAAGAGGTTTGAATAGAATAAAAATGTGTAATTAACATGTTACACCAGTATTAGGTTGTTATACAAAAATGGTGATCAGGCAGATCAAAGCAACTATAGGCCAGTGAACTTAACAATCATCACATTTATTTATATAGCACGTTTTCATACAAATCATGTAGCTCAAAGTGCTTTACAAAATGAAGAAAGAAAAAAGAACTTAACAATCATCACAAGTAAATTCATGGAAGGAATTATTAAGGATATGATGGAGCAGCACATTTCAAGAACAGGAGTTTTACTGATCAGTTAACATGGGTTTAGATATTTTACCAACATGCTGAAATTCTGTGAGGAAGCAACAAAATGATATAGTCAAAGAGGGGCATATCATATTATTTATCTTGATTTTCAGAAAGCATTGCATAAGGTGCCACATGAGAGGTTGGGCATCAAATTAAAAGAAGTGGGAGCTCAGGGTGTTGTTTGTAGATGGGTGCAGAATTGGCTCTGATGAATGATTTAGATAGGAATATAAGTAACAAGCACAGTAAGTATAAGTAACAGTGGCGCAGTGATAGCGCTGCTGCCTCTCAGTAAAGAGACCTGGGTTCGCTCACCGGGTCCTCCCTGCGAGGAGTATGCATATTCTCCCGGTGTCTGTGTGGGTTTCCTCCGGGTGCTCTGGTTTTCTCCCACAGTCCAAAGACATGCAGGTTAGGTGCATTGGCGATCCAAAATTGTCTGGTCAATTGGCTTGGTGTGTGTGTGCCCTGCAGTGGGCTGGCGCCCTGCCCGGGATTTGTTCCTGCCTTGCGCCCAGTGTTGGCTGGGATTGGCTCCAGCAGACCCCTGTGACCCTTTGTTAGGATATAGCGGGTTGGATAATGGATGGATAAGTAACAAGCTGGTTAAGTTTGCAGATGATACTGAGATAGGTGGATTAGCAGATCATTTTCAATCTGTTATAACATTACAGAAGGACTTGGATAGCATACATGCTTGGGCAGATGGAATTTCATGACAGTAAATGTAAAGTATTACACATAGGAAGTAAAAATGTTAGGTTTGAATACACAATGGAACGTCTGAAAATCGAGAGTACATCTTATGAGAAGGAATTAGGAGTCATAGTGGACTCTAAGCTATCGATTTCCCGACAGTGTTCAGAAGCCATTAAGCAGGCTAACAGAATGTGAGGTTATATAGCACGATGTGTGGAGTACAAGTGCAAGGAAGTTCTGCTTAACCTTTATAATGCACTGATGAGGCCTCATCTTGAGTACTGTGTGCAGTTTTGGTCTCCAGGCTACAAAAAGGACATAGCAGCACTAGAAAAGGTCCAGAGAAGAGCGACTAGGCTGATTCCAGGGCTACTGGGGTTGAATTATGAGGAAAGATGAAAAGAGCTGAGCCTTTTCAGTTTAAGCAAAAGAAGATTAAGAGGAGACATGATTGAAGGGTGTAAAATTATTATGGAAATTAGTACAGTGGATTGAGACTGTTATTATAATATCAGTTCATCAAGAACACGGAGATACAGGTGGAAACTTGTAAATTTCGCACAAACCTTAGGAAGATTTTCTTTACACAGAGAACCACAGACAGAATAAGATAGCAAGTAGTGTGTTAGACAGTAGGACTAGGAATTTTAGAAGAATTGACTGAATAGGACTTTGCTGGGCTCAAAGGCTTCTTCACATCTAAATCATTCTAATGTTGTAATGTTATCCAGAAAAGAGCAGCACAGATGAATAAGCTGTGGAGTGCTAAAAAAATCATCCTGGAGTTTTTGATTTTCAGATTTTCTGGTTTTCCGGAGCAGTGTTTGCCGATTAAAATAATTAAGAAAACATTAGCATTCTTTTTTGGTGCAATTAAATGTTGTTAAAAGTATATACTCTATAGCGGCACTCAATGTCACACAGTTCCAGAAAATATTGTAGGTCACAAGTTTTTGAAAAGGAGCGTAGTGTCACCACCTTCTGAATGTTCTGCAATACAAATAAATTGGACATTAATTCTTCTTCTTCTATTCATGCAGTCCAATAATGTGGAAGATATAATTGTCAACTGATTTTAAAAAGACTGTATTTTAACCTCATGTTGGTTTACTGAATTGAGCAGTGAACGAGGCTCATTTTTTTGCTATTTATTTATGTATTTATTTATTGTGACTTCCACAATTTTGCCACAGACCATGTCTAGTTCTGTCTGGAAGGAGTTTCTAGCCGCTATAACATAATTTTTGAAATTAACAACAACAAAAACATTTATTTATATAGCATGTTTTCATAAAAATCAGTGCTTTACAAGAGGATGAAAGAAAAAAGAAAAATATAAATAGGCATATTAAGTAACAAACAATAAAGTAAGGTCCACTGGCCAGGAGAACCGAAAAAAAACAAACAAAAAAAAACTCCACTGGCTGGGAAAAAAAAACAAAAACAAAACTGCACGGGGGTCCAAGGCTACAAGACCACCCAGCCCCTACTGAGCTGCAACATCAGAAATCAAATCAGTCTAGCTGCAATCAGTATCTTCCCTGTCCATGTAGAGGACATTCTTTGCAGGACTGGACAAGTGATGCTGAAACCTGTCTTGATCCTGTCACTGTATTGAAAGAGTTTTACCTTTGTTGTGCTATGCTAGACAACAGAGAGAATAATGATACAGATTGGGACACTGGTGTTGTGTTAACGAAAATGAGAGTCAAAGAAGGAGATAAAGAGCACATATAAACAAATCCAAAAATACAAAGCAAAAAGTCAGAGTCAAAAAAGTAAGGCAAAGGTCTTATTCCAGTAGATCAAAAATTATGAAGCAAAAGAGCAGTTATTGTCCACAATCTCAGATTGTGAAGTGTGTTTATGAATGCTCTTTTATCCCCTTGTGTTGTTAATGTCAGGATCGTGACCTCTGTGATTATGCCCCTAACAGAACGACAGTGTCCTATCAACGGGTACTTAATTTGGTGTGGACCGTCAAAAACAAAATCACAGCAGAAATCGTTCAAATTAATTACAAAACCAGACACTGTAGCAAGAAATTAATATTAATGTTTGAAATAGATATCTTGCCTTAAAAAACTCAAAATGGGAACTCTTTGAAGTATGGCTTCCTAATAATAAATAAGCTAAAAATTAAATAAACCAGTACATCATAACAACTGTATTAGTCACTTAATCTCCATATATAAAGGTGCTTTCTTGCCTGATGTAAATGAAAACTGATATTAAGTATGATAGCCTGAAAGCAAGTTATAGAGGATAACATATGCAAACATCAGAACAATGATTAATAATTAAATTAAATGCAATAAGATGTTGCAGATGTTCTATCAGATTTTTGTGGCGAGCGCCCTCTTCTACATGGTGGTGTGCTGGGGAGGTAGCATAAAAAGGAGGGATGTCTCATGTATGGACAATCTGGTGAGGAAGGCAGGCTCTATTGTAGGCATGGAGCTGGACAGTTTCACATCTGTGGCGGAGCGACGGGCGCTGAGCAGGCTCCTGTCAATCATGGAGAATCTACTGCATCTACTGAACAGGATCATCTCCAGACAGAGGAGCAGCTTCAGCGACAGACTGCTGTCACTGTCCTGCTCCACTGACAGACTGAAGAGAGCATTCCTCCCCCACACTATGTGACTCTTCAATTCCACCTGGGGGGTAAACGTTAATATTATACAAAATTTTTGTCTGTATTACCTGCATTGTTATCTCTTTAATTAAACTTATCTTATTAGTATACCGCTGCTGGAGTATGTGAATTTCCCCTTGGGGATTAATAAAGTTTCTATCTATCTATCTATCTATCTATCTAGAGCACTAATTGTACACAGCAAAAATATGAGACAAATGAATACCATCAAGAAAATCTTACGTCATTATTTGATTTTCAGTCCCAGGCTCCACTAGTACTCCGTCGACAAAGAGTGGGATCAGGGTAAAGCTGTATTTACTCCACTGTTTCCCTTCATCAAAACTGATCCTGTTAGGGTATAAAGAAAATATATCATTACTTCATCCCAAATAACTGAACACTTCTAAAAAACAAATTAAAATCCAGAGAAACCATTTTATAAGATAAGTCATATTGGGGGACCATAAGAGATCATCAATAATAATGTAGAACTTAAGAATGTAAGGGTACTTGTTCTTCAAGAAACTCTATTAATATTAACAACTGCATAACATGACTGCTTTCAATTTTCCTGAATTCCACAATCAATTTGTTAGTTTTCCTGATGTTGAGACACTGTTAGTTGTTATTACACCATTCAGTAATTCTCTGTGGATGGTCTCTTCATTGTTGATAACACTGGACTGCACCAAAACGTCTGTGTGCTTTATAGATTTAGGTGTGCTTAATCCATTTCTGAATTTGGAATTTCTCTACAGTAAGCCATTTCCATGAGATATTGGATTTAGTAAAAAATACAATTTTAGAAAAATATTAATTTAAAAAAAATAAAATAATCTGTTTAATGACATGCACAGAATATTATTTGAAGCATATTTTAGCTAAATAATGGAAGTCTTACTCGTTCTTAACATTAGTTGAAGTGGAAACAACCAAAAATTAAATAATTTCCTACAAATTTTTCACAAAACATTTTTTTGTTTGTTTCTATTATTTGAGAATAGCTAGGAATTTATCTTTAAGGTAAGAAAGATGCCTTTTTTATTGTTCAGGAGAGGTAGATGTTTAAATTGTTTTTACAGAAATATACAAGCTAAGGTTGATCTATCCATCATCTTGACCAGGTAACTGGTAAGCAAACTGTAAATTCCTCATTCGAATTCAGAAACCTCAGGCAGAGGTTTTCTCTCAAAAATAAAAGAAAGTATCTTTGTTGGACCAATAATCTAAAAACTTTTCAAGGATGCAAACTTAAAATCTACGCTGTGCAAAGTTGAAAAGGAGCTTAGGAAGCATTCATAATCACGTGTGTCACAATTTTCTTGGTAATTAATTGAGGAGCTTTTCGCTTCCTACCTACCACTTGGTGCAACACGTCTTTAAAAATCTGTGTCCACTAAGAACATAGGAGTGGTCTCTGATGAACACGGTGAGAGGTTCCACTAGGACGAGACGTTACAGTGGAAATTGGAGTAATTCTGTATTGGCAAACATCTTTAGGTCATTCCACTGTGAAACATCTTTAGAGAATTAGAAGAGGACAAAACTACCAAGTGACTGCTTATTGTAAATAATAATTATATTTAAAACAGTTATATGTGTAATTTAGAATATTTTTAAGTCTAAATAATTACTATTTACTATTACTATTTTTTCTCTAAAATATGTTTTTTTTTTTCATTTTAAACCTTTATCTCAAACACTGCATGTGCTAGAGTAACAACTTTGCCAGATTTCAATTTAGCTACCTCAAATCTATAAAGACAGGGGTGGAAAACAAGTTTTTTGCAGATCAGTGTAATCAGACCCACTGCTGTTATGCCGTCAAAAAAGAGTTATAGCACTGGGCTGATCACACACAGCTCTGGGCTGAACACATGCTCAATGTGTTGAATTCAGCAAGTCTGACAGTCTGAAAATGTACCAGTCAGGACATCTTGGATCCTCTTTCACAGAATGGTGGCTGATTCTGGGGCCGTTAAACGCCCTACTTGCTCTAACCAAACCGCAGCAGCCCATCTTGAATTTAACCAGCCAAGACGGCTCATGTCACCTCCTCTCTTCAGGTCACTACATTGGGTTCCTGTAGCAGAACACATTAAGTTCAAGTCCCTGATGCTTGCCTGCAGAGTAGTCAATGGGTCAGCACTTGCGTATATGGAAACACTGTTGACTTGCTATGTTTCTTCTCACCCACTCAAGTCTGCCAGTGAACAGCATCTGGTGATGCCAAGTCTGCATGGTGTCAAGTCTCAATTCAGACTCTTTTCCTGTGTAGTTCCTAGTTGGTGGAATGAGTTGCCCACCTCCATCTGAATTGCTGACTCCCTCAATGTATTTAAAAAGCAATTGAAAACCTATCTGTTCTGTGATTGAGGGAAAAAAAGTTTGCTCTGTGATGTTTCAAATTGTTAGTTTATTTGTTGTTACATTAAATTTAATTGCTTTAACAATTGGTAAATTACAAGTCAAAATGTATTAGTCATTACACCTCACATAGGTTGGTTTCTGCTCTGTGAAATGCTGCTGATATGACATCTTTCATCAATCTGCCTATGTGGTGGCTAACTAATGAGAAACTGAGGTGCTGGACTTGATTTGTGCGATGTATTACTGAAGCTCTTTATGATGGTAGGTAAGAGAGCCACTGGCCAGAAGTCATTCAGACATGTGCCTGTATATGTTGTGACGGATGGCTAGGGCCCTTACTTGTCTGGAATGCTTTCTTAAAAGAAGGACCAGCAGAGCAGATATGTATAAGGAACTACATCCCCGGAGTGCTAGGATTCCCACAGGGCTCCATAGGAGTTGGAGTTTGGCACATCCCTGGTGGGTTCCAAGGGGGCCACCAGGGGGACGGCAGAGCCCTGCTTTGTTGGGCTACTGCCAAACCTGGGAGTGCTTCTGGACCTTGCTAATGAACCACCTGCAGTACTCCCAGGGGCAGCATAAAAGGAGCTGTTTGCCTTCATTCGGAAAGCGAGAGTCAGGAGGGAGATAACAATGCTTGCCGGAGAAGGAGTGAAGGCAAAAGGAGAGACAGACAGAGAGAGACAAGAAGAAGAAAAAGGCTTGTTTTATTATTGTGGTTGTGTAATGTGTTGGCTATACAAATGGGGAATGTAAAGAGTTTCCCACAGTGGAATAGAAGACTGTGTGTGTGCTGGACTTGTGTTGTGCATCTGTTTATGTTGGGTTTGGGGAGCTGGTGGGCCACCTGGTGGCTATAAGTGGCATAGTTGGCAGTATTCCTGACTGTGTGAAGGGACCTGTTTTAAAAAATTTCTTGTAGCCACTAAATATATATATATATATATATATATATATATATATATGTATATATATATATATATATGTATATATATATATATATATATATATATATATATATATTAACAATGTTCGTCTGAATTTGAAAGCAAAAAAAACAGTTAAACATATATTCTGTGATGCACAAGAAAATTATGGTAGCTCTCATGAGAATTCAAATGAAATCCTGTACTTCAAAGTTTTTTGTGATGCATTATTGAATTAGTCTGTATTATAGGCTCATTTGATAATAGTCATACTTGTAATAGAATATGTATATTTCTACACTTTTGTAAACTACTTGAATTGTAATATCCATCCACCCATTTTCTAAACAGGCTTACCCAGAGCAGTTTCATAGGGTGCAGCAAGCACTGGTTAGAAGTCAGAAGGAATCTCTGGACAGGGTGAACATACACATCAAAGATATTTTAGCATTACCAATAATATAGTGGATATATAATTTATGGGCCAGTGCTTTCCTGGTAACCCTACTGGTTGTTCTAGGTTTTATGAATGATAATAATACCCTGTTGTAGCATGCTTTACTGACTGTGGGACTACAGGCAGAAGGGAGTTCAACAAGACAGGGATGGGACTAGGGCCTTACAAGCCCATAAAAATAAGATAAAAACAAATTCTGTCAGAAAAAGCATGTGTTCCTATGCCAGAACACCACAAGTGGTAGTAGAATATGACTTCTTTACTCCTTGGGTTCAGAATTAGAGGAAGGGTGAACAATGTAATGGACAACATGTATGAACTGGTGCTCCTGTGAAGATTGGTCCCAGTTTCTGAACTGGCCAGGAGGCTAAAACTACAGAGAAATCTGATGAAGCTCTTTTTCAAGGCTGTATGCTCCCCAACCCTGCTAGATGGCAGCATCCCTGGGCTTTGCTATGCATTCAGACACTCACAGGGAATGCTGGGAATTACAGCCCAGTAATGCAGTCCTGTTGGTGTCCCTGTCTCCCCAGTCACTGCTGTGCAAGTGTGAACATGTTACGTCAGATCATTTGTAACTGCGTTGTGAGAAATAATGGCTGCCCCACTTGTGATTTGCACAAACGTACAGCAACATGCAGTGATTTGTTTTTTGTGGTCTGAGGGTGTGCCTGGTGCAAGACTTTGTGCACAGTATGGAGAAAGTGTTTTGTCATGAAGAAGTGTCTAGGAATGGATAGAGAAGTTCAAGAAAGTTTGCACAAGTTTCAGCAATGGAGCTGGACGCCCGTCCATGTCCACAATTGATGACAACTTGTGAAATAATTCTGTTAAATAGAAGGGTGACAGTAGATGATGTGGCAAATTATTTGCAAATCAGCCATGGCTGTGTCTTTGCAATAAAACATGACAGACTTGGGTTTCAAAAGAAGCTCTACAAGGACGAAGGGTCATGTGTGGTGAGGACAGTAGTGCATTCATGGCTCGCAGTTCACCCTACAACATTTTTTAATTAAAGAGCTTGTTGACAGAGGGACAAAATGTATTGAAAAGCAGGGAGATTATGTTGAAAAATGATGTATTTGCCGTTTCTGAAAGTTGATTAAAATAAATTGTACAGATAATAATTTTTGACTCACCGTCATACATACATACATATTATATATATATATATATATATATATATTGTGAGCTGGAGGGCTGATCGCACCCCAAGAACATACGGACGCCCCTGGGAAAACCACAGAGCCCGAAACACGGACTACCCTCGCATTGCTCCTTAACCTTGCACTATAACGCACAATACAAGCCTCACGCGGTACTCCGCCGACTTAAAAAGCCGTCGCACTGTCAGATTTGGGTATTGATTTCTTTTGCTTTCTCTCTCTCTCAGACTGCCTCTGCTCCTGACGCGTTTACATTCGAAGAAGAAGAAACTCAGGTAACCTTTAATTGAAAGACGAAACAGCCATCTTTGTCAAGGAGCAAGTTTGAAGTGTCAAATGTTTGTTTGTAGTGCTTGAATAAAATTCCTTCTTTTTTTCCACGATCCCGAGTATCTCTGTGCAAATCTGTGACCCAAGTGTGACAATATATATATATATATATATATATATATATATATATATATATATATATATATATATATATATATATATATATATATATATATATATATATATATATATATATATATATATATATATATATATGTATACTGTATATATATATATATATATATATACACTGCTCACAAAAATTAAAGGAACACTTTTTTATTGGGCCTGGCATGAAATCAATTAAACCTGTCTGATAATTTTCTGGTTGGTTAAGCAGCAGAGGTCATTGTTAATCACTTTCAGCTGTATTGGTGTTCATGGACTTAACGACAGGTGCACTAAAGTGGCAACAATTAGAAAACCCTCAAAACAGGACTGGTTTTACATGTGGAGGTCATTTCAAGTTTCTCCCTCTTGATCTTTTTTGGCTGGTTTTCCACTCGTGCTAGTTTTGGCTTGAGTTGAGTTGGCGGGTGCAGTAGGTCCTGGTTTCCTCCTAATACACGACAGTGCCCGGCCTCATGTGGCAAGAGTATGCAGGCAGTACCTGGAGGATGAAGGAATTGAAACAATTAAATGGCCTTCACGATCCCCTGACTTAAACCCAATAGAACATCTGTGGGACATTATGTTTCGGTCCATTAGGCGCCGCCAGGTTGCTCCTCAGACTGTACAACAGCTCAGGGATGCCCTCATACAGATCTGGGAGGAAATGCCACAAGACACCATCCGTCGTCTCATTAGGAGCATGCCCCGACGTTGTCAAGCATGCATACAAGCTCGTGGGGGCCATACAAGATACTGAAAAGCATTTTGAGTAGCAGAAATTAAGTTTTTGAAAAAATGGACTAGCCTGCCACATCTTCATTTCACTCTGATTTTAGGGTGTCTACACAATTGAGCCCTCTGTAGGCAGAAAACTTTTATTTCCATTAAAAGACTTGGCATCCTTTTGTTTTTAAGACATTGCCCTGTCGTTATTTGTATAGATATCCAACTTCATATTGAGATCTGATGTATCTAATGTGTTTCTTTAAAGTGTTCCTTTAATTTTTGTGAGCAGTGTATATACACACACACACACACACACATGCAGATTTTTAGCTTTATACATTAGATAATGCAACCTTTTTGATACATCTGTCCTATTCGGCTTCCATTCAGAGTTTGGGGAAACAACCAAAAACCCTTCCATTATTACAACTTATAATTCCTTAATTTAAACCATCTGGATATAGTTAATTGGGTGCATTAAATGGCTTGTAAACAAGCATATGGTTATACTACTAACAGTCACTTTTAGTTACTTGAAAAAACTGTAGTATTAAATCTACTTATGATATCAAAGTACTGTATGGTAAGGATTATAATATAAATACCCCAGTCCCAGTGTGTAAGAGGTGTTTACCTGAATTACTGAACTTGAATTGTGTAACCTTTCCCAAATGTGATCAGATTCACTATGCTGTCTGACTTTGTATGCTTGCAAACAAGGAAATGCATGTTAATGTAGATTGAGAAGCAAACTTAAACCAGAAAATTGTCAGTGAGATGACAGAAACAAGTGCCATCATTCTGACATCAAGACGCTTGTTATTTTTCAGAATGTCGTGATTCTAATGCATACAGATGGCAGTAAGAATGCATTTCACAGAAGTTGGTTTCTACATTGCAAGTCTACCCGTAAAGCAAATAAAGTAAGTTATAAATAAAGTGAATGATATTAAATAAAATATTTCTATTTGCTATAAAAATAAGGGCAACATGGTGGCCATTGTACGTGTGATGTTTGCACATTGCTTCTCTGTCTGTGTGGGTTTTTCTCTTGGTATTCTATTTTCTCTTTCACAACCCCAGAGATGTGTGTTAGGTTTATTGATATTACTATATGAGACAGAGTAACTGTTTGTAATTATAACCGAACTCGAAGACTGGCAAGCCTCAAAGGAAATAGGAAAAAAAGATAACTAACTATATAAAAAATAATTAATTTATAGTTAAGAAAAAATTGGAAAATTATGGCTTTCTTAAAGGGGGAGGCATGAGTCTAGACAAAAGAACAGGGAGAGTTCAGAATACAAAGGGCTATGGTGCTTATAAAAAAATATTCACCCGCCTTGTTAAAAAACATTGAACATGGGTTTAATTTGTTTTTTTTTTTATTGGCATTGATCAACAAAAAAATGTAAAAGTGAAAGCAGATCTCTGTAAGTGGTTTACATTAATTACACATTTCAAACAAAAAACAATTGACTGCATAAGTATTAATGCCCCCCAGGTCATTATGTGGTAGATGCACCTTTGGCAGCCATAATAACCTTGAGTTTGTGCTCACAGGTTTCTCTCAGCTCTGCTGAAGCTCTGTCAGGTTGCATGGGGATCGAGTGTGGAAGCCTTTTTAAAGTCCAGCTACAAATTCTCAGTTGGACTGAGATTTAACCACTCCAGAACAGTAATACTGTTGTTTTTAAGCAATTTAATTGTAGCTTTGGCTTTATGCCTGAGGTCTTTTTTTTTTAAAACAAGAAAAACAATAGTTTTCTTAGGACCCCTCCTTTATTTAATTGCAGCCATTCCGCTCTCTACCATCACAGTCCTACCTGGGACTTCTACAGGGAAGCATCCCCACAACATGCTTCCACTCTGTTTATTACTATCTTACTTTACTGAAGAATATTATGGAAAGGGTTACACTTAATTGGATCAAAAGGCCTGTCTGTTAGGAGTCTGGACTTACAGCAGTCTTACAGTCTTCAGCCCCCATCCCCCTGTTTTTAGTATTCACGCAATCCACTTAGGTTTTATTTAAAGGCTGATCCTTAACTCAGCAAATGCAATCAAGAATCTATCTATCTATCTATCTATCTATCTATCTATCTATCTATCTATCTATCTATCTATCTATCTATCTATCTATCTATCTATCTATCTATCTATCTATCTATCTATCTATCTATCTAATCATGCTGAGAAAAATGTCAAATCAATAGGCCTGGTCGCATGACTAAACAAAGCAAACTGCAAAGATCCTGGTAAACTGGCATAGACAAAACTGCCATAGAAGTTGGCACAAATGACAGTTGACCGTAGTTATAACTGGACATAGGTCAAATAATTTTTGATAGATATGGGGTTAAGTATGGGACAAATTGGACCAAAACAAAAGACATGGAGCATGAAACATTACAAACACAATGCAACTAGTTTCAAATAGGTAGGTCCACTTTTTCATAAGTTATTGTTATACAGGTCTCAGCATTTAGGATGGACATCTTGGAAACCAGTCATTTTAACAATTTGTATATCTTTGCAAGGTGGTAGTTATCCAGGAATTCTACACAACACTAAAACATGCATAATTTTCTGACAAAAAGTATAATTTTAACACGTGAAAATCAATTTTGATCAAACTTGCACACACTAGAGCATATGCAGACTCCCAATCGGCTTTTCTCTATGATAGCGTAGTATCAGAATCTGAACTTGCCTCGCTAAATACTTTTTGACCCCATTTACATGAAAGTAGTAACTACTGAATGGTATAAATATATTTAATGTTATAGAAGAATGTGGGACAATATTTTTCAATAATAAGAGGTATCTATCTATCTATCTATCTATCTATCTATCTATCTATCTATCTATCTATCTATCTATCTATCTGCCTGTCTGTCTGTCATATTAACATACAGTAAAACATTTCATGTCTATCTGCCTCTCTAACTAGATTGACTTTACCTCTTTTGTGCCCCCTCCCTTTAAAATTCTGACAGTTGCCTTTATTTTTGACTATTCTACAACAGACCACATTTTATTTTAGCTTAGGGCAATTCAGTTAGTGACCCACTTTTCTGAGGTCTGTAGATCAAAGGACGTGCACCCCTAAAGAAGAAAGTTAATGGAAGTTTAAAACTAACTGGACATGCAGTATAGAACTTACCATATATGCCTAATGGGTACTGAAGCCTGTTTTACGGCAACAAGAGCACCACCCTTATCCAGAAACCAGACACTATATTCCTCTTCAAATATCTAGGAAAAAAGAAAAAAAATCACAACACAATCAGAGTTTACCATTTTTGTGGCTATCCTGTGGTTTTTGAATCACTGAAGTTTGTAAAATTTCTTAAGGAGAATGTATGGCCAGCTATCTGAAGCTGACGCACAGTGAGATCAAACAGCAAGATAATTATCTAAAACACAAGAGAAAGTTCATATGAAATAACTAAAAAAAGAAAAACTAAAACATTGAACTAGCCTAACCAAAATCCAGACCTAACTCTGACAAAGATGCTGTAGTAGGACTTGAAACAAACAGGTGATGCTTGAAAGCCTAACCAACATCTCAGAATTACCCCAACAGAAAGAAGTGGCAAAGAACAAGAAAGAGGAATGTTAGCTCCAGTTTAATTCACAGGACTTGTAGTTTTTCAAAGGAAGGACCTGTCAAAGGTAATATGGTCAATGAAATGACTAACTGAAAAGAATAAACATGGAGATCACTATTACCTCATACCTCTAACCACTGTACTTTGACACTTGCTCAACACATGCAGACACTCTGAAATAACATATATTTCACTCTCAGACCACTGTCACTAACTCCTTCTTCTCTTTTGCCTTCAGAGTGGATGACGGCTGACCGGAAGTGTTAGCATCTCATCCTCCAACATCATCATGCTCCCACTTCTTCCACCCTGGCCTCCACATAACAGCAATAGCTGGTAGTCAATGTTTAGTTAAGAAGCCCTCATCTGCAAGAAGACAACTCACACTAGTGGTCATTCTATTTTGCGAAGAAGCCAACGGAGTCACAATGCCCCCTTTTGCCATTTTCATCTGGTTTTGTTTCATATACTTATAGTGTGCCTAATGAATGAGGTACACTTGGCTGAGGACCCAACTCTTTATCTTGCTCGGTCTAATTATATATTTCACACTATATACACTCACCTAAAGGATTATTAGGAACACCATACTAATACGGTGTTTGACCCCCTTTCGCCTTCAGAACTGCCTTAATTCTACGTGGCATTGATTCAACAAGGTGCTGAAAGCTTTCTTTAGAAATGTTGGCCCATATTGATAGGATAGAATCTTGCAGTTGATGGAGATTTGTGGGATGAACATCCAGGGCACGAAGCTCCCGTTCCACCACATCCCAAAGATGCTCTATTGGGTTGAGATCTGGTGACTGTGGGGGCCATTTTAGTACAGTGAACTCATTGTCATGTTCAAGAAACCAATTTGAAATGATTCGAGCTTTGTGACATGGTGCATTATCCTGCTGGAAGTAGCCATCAAAGGATGGGTACATGGTGGTCATGAAGGGATGGACATGGTCAGAAACAAGGCTCAGGTAGCCTGTGGCATTTAAACGAAGCCCAATTGGCACTAAGGGGCCTAAAGTGTGCCAAGAAAACATCCCCCACACCATTACACCACCACCATCAGCCTGCACAGTGGTAACAAGGCATGATGGATCCATGTTCTCATTCTGTTTACGCCAAATTCTGACTCTACCATTTGAATGTCTCAACAGAAATCGAGACTCATCAGACCAGGCAACATTTTTCCAGTCTTCAACTGTCCAATTTTGGTGAGCTTGTGCAAATTGTAGCCTTTTTTTTTGCCTATTTGTAGTGGAGATGAGTGGTACCCAGTGGGGTCTTCTGCTGTTGTAGCCCATCCGCCTCAAGGTTGTGCGTGTTGTGGCTTCACAAATGCTTTGCTGCATACCTCGGTTGTAACAAATGGTTATTTCAGTCAAAGTTGCTCTTCTATCAGCTTGAATCAGTCGGCCCATTCTCCTCTGACCTCTAGCATCAACAAGTCATTTTCGCCCACAGAACTGCTGCATACTGGATGTTTTTCCCTTTTCACACCATTCTTTGTAAACCCTAGAAATGGTTGTGCGTGAAAATCCCAGTAACTGAGCAGATTGTGAAATACTCAGACCGGCCCGTCTGGCACCAACAACCATGCCACGCTCAAAATTGCTTAAATCACCTTTCTTTCCCATTCTGACATTCAGTTTGGTGTTCAGGTGTTTGTCTTGACCAGGACCACACCCCTAAATGCATTGAAGCAACTGCCATGTGATTGGTTGATTAGATAATTGCATTAATGAGAAATTGAACAGGTGTTCCTAATAATCCTTTAGGTGAGTAGTGTATTGGTTTTAGCTGAAGAAGATTATATGTAGTCTGTGTACATCTTCATAGGCGATTTCTTAATCCATAAAAACAAAAATTCTTATTGGGTAACTTCATATGTCACGGATTAAAAAAGTAAGACTATTGTTTGATATTCACAACTTTGATAATTTATTGTTGCTTCTCCAGTACTGAAGAAAATTTGCGATATCTCATAACAATAAATGTATTCATAGAAAACTTAAAAAAAATCAGTGTTTGATTAAACTCCTCTGTTCTTGAAAGTTTGGTACATTGATTTTTGTCAATATTTTAAGATAACCCCAATACAAATAAAAACGATTGGAGTGCAGGGTTTGCTTTATTGAAGAATTTCCTATTGGAGTTCAAATATACTGTTCGTCAATGTCATTCATAGTTTTGTCTTTTCTGTTCATGAACAACACAATAAAAATGATGCAATCGGAATAGCACATGCAAACTGAGTTTAAGAACTTATTCATTGCACAAAGTGGGGTAAATGAGACCCAGAAGCATTTTGTATACATACTTCTCAAAAAAATTAAAGGGATACTTTTTAATCAGAATATAGCATCAAGTCAATAAAACATCTGGCAAATCTTAATCTGCTCAGTTAAGTAGCACAGTGGGTTGTTAATCAGTTTCAGCTGCTTTGGTGTTAATGAAATTAACAACAGGTGCACTAGAGGGGCAACAATGAGACCACCCCTAAAGCAGGACTGGTTTAATGGGTGGCCTGAGGGCTCGAAGTCCTTTAGTGAGCCCTGTGCTCACTCCCCGGCATCGTGGAGCTCGATTGGCATTTGCCATAGAATACCAGAATTGGCAGGTCCACCAGTGGTGCCCTGTGCTTTTCACAGATGAGAGCAGGTTCACCCTGAGCACATGTGACAGACATGAAAGGGTCTGGAGAAGCCGTGGAGAATGTTATGCTGCCTGTAACATCATTCGGTATGACCAGTTTGGTAATAGGTCAGTGATAGTCTGGGGAGGTATATCCATGGTGGGACGCATAGACCTCTACAGGCTAGACAATGGCACTTTGACTGCCATTAGGTATCGGGATGAAATCCTTGGACTCATTGTCAGACCCTATGCTGGTGCAGTGGCTCCTGGGTTCCTTCTGGTGCACGACAATGCCCGGACTCATGTGGCGAGAGTATGCAGTTCCTGGAGGATGAAGAAATTGACACCATTGACTGGCCTCCTCATTCGCCTGACCTAAATCCAATAGAACACCTCTGGGACATTATGTTTTGTTCCATCCAACGCCGCCAGGTTGCACCTCAGAGTGGTCAGGAGCTCAGTGATGCCCTGGTCCAGATCTGGGAGGAGATCCCCAGGACACCATCCATCACCTCATTAGGAGCATGCCCCCACACACCTCCCCTCCTCCCCCCCGATGTTATCAGTCATGCATACAGGCATGTGGGGGGCATATGAACCAGTAAGTACGATTTTGTGTTCCTGCAATTAAATTTCAGCAAATTGCACTAGCCTTCCACATCATTTTTTCACTTTTATTTTTGGGGTATCTTTGAATTCAGCCCTCTGCAGGTTGATAATTTTCATTTCCATGAAACAATGTGGCATCCTTTCATTCTTAACACATTACCCAGTCCATATCAGTATAGATATCCAGCAGGATTTTTTTCCAAATGAGATCTGAGCTGTTTTCAAAGTGTTCCTTTAATTGTTTGAGCAGTGTATTTATAACAAGGATGATCCCCATTTCTCCATCACCTAGACCACCAAAAGAGTGTTGAGAGGGACAAGCGCTTGCTCATCATGACATGTGTGAATTTGAAACTACGCCCTTCTATAGACGTTTAACATCTCTATGGATGCTCAGCTAAGAAGTTATGTTAAATTTAAAACAATTCACAGAAAGAAACAACATACTGACATGGAGGCTGAGACCCTGAAACAATTAAATTCAAGGTATGCCCCTGCCTGGCAGTAACATTTATCTGATTTATAACATGTCTAATAGTAAATCTTTCTACTTAATTTAATACAGTACAATATTAATACTGGGCTAATATGAACTGTTGAGAGCCATCATTTGTAACTGAGTGTGTTTTTATTCCTGTAAATATGATAACTTTCTGTTAACTAAATAAGCAAGAGATCTCCCAAAGTGCACAGAATAGTATTAACTAAGGTGGGGACAGAACACATCACATCACATCATATCATCTGTGTCTCAAAGGTATTTAATTTACCTTTGCACGTTAATTGGTAAAATAGAATTTATGGCCAAGTAATCATGAACATTCAAAGCAAAAATTAGAAAAATATTTCAGAGATTGCAGAAGTTTTTGATAAATACAAGTGTTTGTTGCTAGTTGTTGCTTTTAGTAGGATATCCTCACCTGTCTCCAGTTGTTTCCAGAGTCTGCCGATATAAACATACCAACATCATTAAAGGAAAGCTCGGAACCAATATTGCCTGTAGGGAAAACAGAATGAAAATTACATCTGTTGGTTCTATACATACTTACTGCAGTTTATGATTTATTTTTTTACACAAGAAGCTTAGTAACAGCTACCACAGTATAACAGTAACTCCATCAGGTATAGCAGTTGTTCTAATTTTAATTCTACAGCTAACGTTAACTCAATTCCCATTCCCATCTCTCACATATATACACTGGAGGACCATAGGCAACCAACATTTTAACATTCAGCTCATGTATGATTACAATGCACACTGACAGATGATACAACAGCCAGTGTGATTTACATTAACTAAGCGTGCAGAAGGTCAACAGACTCCTTCCAGAGGAGGACATGTGGTCATCATACTTCAGAGATAAACATTAAAGATCAGTTTTCCTGTATTTGAAAAACATCATAGTTCCATCCACAAAAATCATAAGAACAGATTTTCTCTTCTTTGTGGAATCCAAGACAAGTTATAAGTATAAACAATACGACCTTGTAAAGTCCCACTGGTTGGTAAGGTATAGCATGCATATGAGCATTTCACTATAACTTCTAAATTTTGTTGCGATTCACTTTAACACTTATTAATGCAAATCCATATACATAGATGTGAAAAAAAATGTTTGCCCCTATTGGATATTGCATATTATTCTACCAAAATTGCCTGTTATTATATAAATTAGTAACAAATATTTTATTTACTTATATCCCACAAATAAAACGATCTAACGCCTCTTCACACCATGTAAAAATATAATTGTTCCCTTGTTAAAGTAGCCCATTTATAGAAATAATTAGAGTCATCTGTTTGAACACACTCAGGTTTGATTACAACTAGTCCTACTTAATATAAATGTCATCTATTTGACTCTAACCATTAAAATTAAGTAAATAAAACAAACATTCAACAAACACGTATTACCAAGATCAAAGTATAACGCTGAGAGTACAAAAAATAAAAATTGTTTGTATCTATTAGTCTGGAAAGAGCTACAAAGTCAATTTTATGGCACTGGGACTGTTCTGAACCACAATGACAGCCACATCTCCAAATGAAAAGAACCTGGAAGTGGAGTGAATCTTTCTAAAATTAAGTCACCTGCCCAGAGTTGCTACAGACACAACAGAAAGTTATCCAGGTAGTCACAAAGGATCCTAGAAAAAATCTACAGAATTGCAGGTTTCTCTTGCCTCAGCAACATTCAGTGTTCATGACTGCACAATCACCAAGACACTGGGCAAAAATGGGGTTCATTGGAGAATAGCAGTATGGAAACTATTGCTATCCAAGAAGAACATAAATTCTCATCATTCATTTGCCAAGAAACACCTACTGTAGAAGATCTTCAAGCCTTTTGGGAGAAGTTTGTGTGGATGGATTAAACGAAAAGGGATCTCTTTGAATGCCACGGTTCCCATTATGCATGGCATATAATGAACACAGCATTCCATAGTTAGACCATCACACCAACAGCCAAATATAATGGCGGTAATGTGATGATGTGGGGGTTCTTCACTCATTTAAGATCTGGACAACTTGCCATTACTGCAGGAACTATTAAATCTGATCAATATCTGAAAATTCCTGAATAGCATGACATCCATTCTTAAGAAGAAAATAAGGACCAAACCAAAAAATTAAGTCAACATCAGAATATCTGGAAAAAAAAATGAAAACTCAAACTGTTGGACTGGCCTAGTAAAACTCCAGATTTAAATCTGATAGAGGTGCTGTGAATGGACTTGAAAACTCAACAGTGGTTCATCTTTAAAGCAAGTCAGTAGGGAAAAACAGATATAAATTCTTTATAAGCAATGTTAAAGATTTATATTGAATTGGTGTTTGGTTGTAGTCACCGTAGCTAATGTTGGGGTTATTAAGTATTTAATCTTTGCAAGATGGGGCTGGATAACTGTTTATCTAATAAATGGCAGATGGAAAAATGTAATGTGTTCACTATCATGCCCTTTTGATATGAAATTTTGGCTGAAAATGTGAACACTTTTATAAACCCTTTTCAATATTGAGCTGAGCTGTACCATTCACATTGGCTTAGGCATCACTACTGCTCAGTGCATCTCTTGTCTGTTTTCCTCAAAAGCCAGTAGTAACTGGGCATAGGATGTTGGCATTAGTAAGGTGGTGGAATGATTAAACTAATGGAGAACACTGATTACATACTGTTTAAGCCATCCTGATTAAAATTACATTTTAATTAATGAATTAAATTAATTACATTTAATTAATTTAATTAATTAATTTAATTAGGAAGAAGTGATCGGAGGAACAAAGTGCACACTTCAGTCTTATGCTAATATTGCAGCAGGATACATTTGAGATACTCCATACTAAAAGGAGTATGGAGAGGAGTATGGGTGAGAGTGGTATTAGGGGCATCGGTGTTATGCCACAAGATGGTATCATTGGCAGGCAATGCTGACAAATAAAATGCAATAAATGACGAATGTGAACTGAAAATGATCATAGGCCAAAACCACAAAATCAGAAGAATCAGTGTTAAATTGAAAAATCATGAAATAATGTAATTCTAACTCTAAGAGAGTTGTTACTAAATTCAAACCCAAGACTTTTCAATAATATCCACAATCTTGGACGTCACAGAATATGTAGTGTTGGATTGTACTTTCTTTTACATACTCAATTATATTTTAGGTACAGTGAAAAGTATTTATTCTTCTTTGTACAAATATTGAGTGTGTATATATGTGATAAAACTGGTTGCATCTTGCCTTATTTTCTTGTATGTGTGCAACAATGCCTTATGTTTTGTATTCTCCTGATGCAAACAAATTTCTCTGTGGGATAATAAAGATTACCTACCTATCTATACAATATTGTGCGTGAGACTTCACACAGCTCAGCTTCAGGGCAACACACCTCCAGTCATGGAGCATAAAATCATGGCACAAACTGGCGATACGCAAGAAAAACAACTAGCAATGTGGTAAAATAATAATAATAATAATGTTATTAAAAATGAGCCCCAATATAGAAGAGATACGGAGTGTCTCATGCATGTGAATCTGTGGATCACTCTCAGGGCTCCCCTAAGGTATTTGACATCACCCCAGGTTGAAAAGGGGTGCTGTCGTTAATCATGTCCTCTCCTATTCTTCCCACAGCAGCAAGAATCATGGGTTGAAGGAAGGAGGCAACACTCTGAGTAGACAGTAACATTGGACAGAGCTCCTGTGTATCTAACCAAATAACCTCAATATGAAGTCTGACTGAGGTTATTTTATTTTGCTTTATTTTGTTACTTACATGCCATTGGACACTAGTATTTAATATTTAATTTGTATTCTAACAAAAGTAAACTTGGACAAACAGGTTGATGACCAAAACATTTTTTTGCTTGCGACTTGTGCTCCCTCACTTGTCCACACGTGAAATAAATCAGAAAAAAAATTATACCTGTCAGAATATACAGATATACTTACATCATAACAATTGGATTTATGAGCTCAGTTATAATAAAAGACAGAAAAAACTCTATTTAAGCCTCAATAGACCACAAAATATACAGTCTAAACTCATGAAATTATCATGTATATAGTGTGGCGAGTGGCTGGGGGTGGTACCCAGCCTGGATGCCCAGGAGGACTGGAGAAGGGCTTGCGCCTCCTACAGACCACGACGGGGTGACCGCCCTGGTGGCTTTGGGGACCACGGGAACGGAGCTTGGAACCACATCCCTACAAGGGCCACTGGTCAATGCCAGGGGGCGCCCCAATGCCTGAGGAGCCCTGGCCCTAAGCACTTCTGGCACACCCAGAAGTGCTGGGGAGAAGAAGACCAAGGACACCCGGAATGCTTCCGGGTGTGCAGCCGGTACTTACGCCAGACAGGGGAGTGCCGGTGGAAGATTATCGGGAGGCACCTGGAGCATGTCCGGGTGGGGATAAAAGGGGCCACCTATCTCTGTTCAGGGGCTTGAGTCAGGAGGAAGACAGACGGAGCTCGGGAGGAGAGGAGTGGAGGCGACCTGAAGAAAGAGAGGCATTGGAAGGGCCTGGACTTTTGAGGTTGTGTGAGCACTAATTGTAAATAGAAAATATAAATAAACGTGTGTTGGGTGAACCATCGCTGTCCGCCTGTCTGTGTCCGGGCTGCTTACCACAATAGGTAAACTCAAAATACAGTGGAATGCTAAATGATAAAGAGAACGTACATCTTCCTACAATGGAAAGCACGTAAAAGTAAGGCCTTTGTCACTCAGCCTAGTTTTTACTTATGGTTGTCCCACTTATGGTACAATGGGAAAAAATAAAACTTTATTGGGAAGAGGTGCTGTCAACACGTGTTTTGGGTATCTTATAGCAAAATCTCTACTGGTGACTCTGAGTTCTTAGGTGATGAAATGTAATGTAACCATCTGAGTCCAACTCAGTCAGATGCCATCTTGCAGCTACACTATATCCCCAGAACCCTGGACTTATTTAATTCTATTGACATGAGGAAATAAGTCTTAAAACACATCATCAGAAACCCATTGTATTATCTGCAAAACTGGTCTCATTAGCAGCCATCCACTGTGGCTTTGGCAGAGCTTTCTTTCCATAGCCCCTGATGAGCCCATCTCCTTTTTAACTTACTTCCTACTCTAACTTAAACAATCCATTTAATATCTAAATAGTTAAAAGCATGGTAATGGCAAGGAGGAAATCAAAGTGATGGGACAGAAAATAATGGCATTAGAAGAACCTTCCAATAATCAATAAATGGAAACCTGATTGACTGCCTTTAAATTCAGACTTTTAAATGAATTCTTAATGAGCAATAGGTGTATAGATGGATGTAGAAGTGCTGCCAAAGCTAATGCAGGATCGTTGCTAATTCCTCTTTGATTCTGGACTTGAGAAAGGCACTCAAGGGAAAGCAATCTTTGTAGTATAGGTGACAAGTGGCATGTAAAATTTTACAAGGTCAGGAGTATAAGGCAAACATGAATAAATACATAAAACTGAACTATGTTAAAGTTTACCATTAATTAAAACACTGTTGTTTAGATGTTCTCATTATTATTATTATTAATATTAGTATTATTATTTTTTAAACTACTGGATCTTTTTTGCAGATCTGACCTCAACCTGATATATTCCCAGATATAAACCTGTTATTAGATGGTAACCTCTCACCACCAGGATGGTGAGGAAGTGGAGCCTGGAGGCTGAAATGGCTCCGAATGACTGCTTCCAACTGACAGACTAGGAAATGATGTGTAAGTCACATGGGAATGATTTTGGGTCACTGCATCACTGTGACACACAAGGGCTATGTTTATGATACAGATGTGAGCTACACTGGAGCACCACAAGAAACAGTCCAGTCTCCTTCTCTGTACTCTTTGGACATCTCTGACTATAAATACAACACTAGGTCCTGTTACTTGCAGAAATTCTCAGATGATTCTGCACTTATGGAGTGTATTGATACAGGGGATGAGACAGAATATAGGGGTCAGGTTGAGAACTTTCTTGGTGCAAAGAGAATTGCCTGCATCTTAACATCAGCAAAACCAAGAAATCGGATATTGACATTCAGAGCAACAAACAGCCTGTATGTCTGGTCAGTATTAAGGGAATGGATGTAGTGATGATCCACTTCAACAAGTACTTGGGGGTCTGTATCATTGACAGGTTGGACTGATCTCACAAAGGAACTATAAAAGAAAGAGGAGATCAGGCTCTTCCTTCTTAGGAGACTTCATTACTTTAATGTGGGAAATGACATCCTTCACATCTTCTATGACTCTGCGATGTCCAGTGTGCTTTTCTATACTGTGGTGTGCTTGTCTGGTAACATCTCTTCAAGTGAGGCCCACTGAATCAACAAGCTAATTAAAAGGGCAGGTTCAGTTGTGGGGCACATTCTGGACCTACTGGAGGGAAAAAAAAAAAAAGAAAACTAAGCAACACTGCTGCGGTGAGCTGGTGCCCTGCCCAGGATTTGTTCCTGCCTTGTGCCCTGTGTTGGCTGGGATTTGCTCCAGCAGATCCCTGTGACCCTGTGTTAGGATATAGTAGGTTGGACAATGACTGACTAAACAACACTGAGTGCCATTATGAACAATGCTACACATCCTCTCTCTGACACATGAACACTGGGGATATTCAGCCAATCAATTATTCAGCAGAAATGTGTAAGAAAATGCTACATGGACTCCTTTATACCAACAACAATATGCCTGCATAATGCCTCACTGGGACTGGGACTGCCAAGTTAGTTCTTTTAAATTGTTTCATCCTATTTAGTTATTCTGGTGTGTGTTCAGACCACAGTGTATATAAACTGTGAACACTTTGAAAACACATCAGATTTCAATGGGAAAAAAAATGCTGCCGCATATCTATACTGATATGGACTGGGTAATGTGTTTGGAACGAAAGGATGCCACATCATTTGATGGAAATGAAAATTATCTACCTACTGAGGGCTGAATTCATAGACACCCAGAAAATCAAAGTGAAAAAATGATGCAGCAGGCTAGTCCATTTAGTCGAAATATAATTGCAGCAACTCATAGTGAGAAATCAAGTAAAATGACACCTTTACAATATGCAAGCTTTCGAGGCAACAAAAGGTGTCATTTTGCTTGACTTCTCACTACATTCATAATGGCTAACACAGTACAACACTTTAGTATTGCAACAACTCCAAATCATACTCAGTAGAATGTATGGCCCCCACGTGTTTGTAAACATGCTGTCGGGGCATGCTCCTAATGAGACGATGGAGGGTGTCCTGAGGGATCTCCTCCCAGATCTGGACCAGGGCATCACTGAGCTCCTGGACCGTCTGAGGTGCAACCTGGCGGCATCAGAAATACCGAAACATAATGTCCCACAGGTGTTCTATTGGATTGAGGTAAGGTGAGTGAGCGTGGGGGCCAGTCAATGGTATCGATTCCTTTATCCTGTATACTCTTTCCACATGAGTCCGGGTATTGACATGCACCAGAATGAACCTAGGACCCACTACACCACCATAGGGCCTGACAATGGGTCCAAGGAGTTCATCCCAATACCTAATGGCAGTCAAGGTGCCGTTGCCTAGCCTGTAGAGGTCTGTGAGTTCCTCCATGGATATGCCTCCCCAAACCACCACTGACCAACCACCAAACTGGTCATGCTGAATGATGTTACAGGCAGTATAATGTTCTTCATAGCTTCTCTAGTCCCGTTCACGTCTGTCACATGTGCTCAGGGTGAACCTGCACTCATCTGTGAAAACCATAGGGTGCCAGTGGTGGACCTGCCAATTCTAGTATTGTATGGCTAATCAAGCTCCCTTGGTCCTGGGCAATGAGCACAGGGCCCACAACAGGACGTTGAAGTCTGTTTCTAATTGTTTGGTCAGAGACATTAACACCAATGGCCTGCTGGAGGTCATTTTGTAGGCTCAGGCAGTGCTCATCCTGTTCATCCCTGCCCAAAGGAGCAGATACCGGACATGCTGATGGGTTAAGGACCTTCTAGAGCCCTGTCCAGCTCTCCTGGATTAATGTGCCATCCAGGAGAAGTTGGACTACCTGTGCAGTCTCTGTAGGGTCCAGGTATTGCCTCATGCTACCAGTAGTGACACTGAGCGTAGCCAAATGCAAAACTAGTGAAAAAAAAGGAGGAGGAAAAAACGTCAGTGGCCTACACCTGTTAAAACATTCCTTTTTTGGGTGCGTCTCGTTGTTGCCCCACTAGTGCACCTGTTTTTAATTTCATTAACATGTATTTATTTAAAAAGCTTCTGTCAAGAGCCAAATAAAAAATAAGTAGAAAATGAAGATCTATCTATCTTTGTTAAAATCAATAGGGGCACCACCTCTGTGTACTTCTTTCATTTTTAGGTGACCTCAATCTAAATGGAGTGCACAAATTGATGTTCTTCTCTCCAAATACTGGTGACAATGGCTGACAGTGGATGTTTAATTGATTGTGAAGAGATAAATTAACTTGCACTCTACAGTAGTTGCTACCTGGCAGCACATTTTTTATACATTTGGCGGGTATTTCTGATTGAGAAAGCAGTTTAGACGTCTCGAGGCATTTAGTCCATCTGTTCTTTATCTGCAGCGTTTCACGTGAGATTTGAATTGATTTCTGCTGAGGAGCAATTTTTTCTGGGTGTTGTATTAGAAGGAAGAACCAAAAGGTGTTGGGAGCTCTGCAATGATGGGAATTATTATTATTAACAGCTTAAGAATTTTATTACATCTGTGCAGTGTTTAAAATATTAAAATGCAAAAACACATTAATAAAACTTAAGAAGTTTACATATATGGTTGCCTCTATTTTTATTACATTTATGTAAACAGCTAGTCAGCTGTATTTTAACATTTGATCTTTTTAAATTATAAATAAAATAATTCTAGAAACAATACATGTTTTTCCCTTCTTTGTATACTGTATATAGTTGAATTTATTTATTCCATTAAGACTTTTATCCGTTATAAGTAATTGTGAAATATTTCTAAGCATAACATGTATGTAAGGTGCAAAAAGAGAAAAAGAAAAAAGAAACAAATGTAATAACTCAATTCAATTTAAATAAAAATAATGTAACAAACATGAGTCAGGAATGAGACGGCTAAAGTCTATCACAGCAGCACTGGATTGAGGTGCAAGTCAATTGCCAGATCCTCTTACTCAAACTTACAGAGAAACAATTTGCATAATAATAATAATAATAATAATAAGCAAAGCTGAGGAGATAGTCAGTCATATCATCGCTGGATGAACAATGCTGGCTTCTACTGAATTCATAGTCTGGCACAAGTAGGTTAACAGCTACAGTATCTGCACTAGACGATCTGTGGTGCACTAGGTGAAGACACTACTATCTTGTGGAACTTGGCAATCCAAACTGATCATTCCATTTCAGGCAATCATCCTGATAGAGTGGTCCATCACAAGAAAAAGGAGCAATGCCTGTTGATCAACACAGCAATCCCAGATGACAACCACATCTTATTCAATGAAGCTGAAAAGCAAAGCAAATATGAAGATCTGGAGATCGAGAGTAGCAGAATGTAGGGCACCAAGAGTAGAGTTGTGTTTGTGGTTGTCTGGGCTCTACCATCAAGAAAGGATTTGAAAAGAATCCGAAAGAGCTGCCAGGACACCAGAAGACTGCACTGATAGGAACTGCACCGATTTCTTGTGAAGTGCTGGGCTGAACCTTAGATCCCTAGTTACAACACAGACACCTCGGCGGCAGGCAATAAATTGCCATGATAATTAAATATAACAACAATAATACTGATGGCAGCTTAATGGCACAGAGGATTGTGTGGCTGCCTTATTTATTCAGGAGTCATGCATGTGGATTTTGCACATTCTCCCTGTGGCTGTGTAGGTTTTTCTCCTGATACAATAGTTTCTTTGCACATCCCCAGAGACATGCAGGTCTTGTTATTTGTTGAATCGGCCCTGTATAAGTGTGAGTGTGTTGGTGTGATCTTTAGTGGGCCCAACAATGAACTGGCACCATCTCCAGTGATTTTCCTACCTTTTGCCTAGTGATTAGATGTTACATTATTATTTTATTATAATAATATGGAGCTATTAATTAAACTTGATGTCTGCACTTTGTAAAGGTTCTGATTTGATAATGCATATATTTATTTAAAGAAAAATTTTGAAGAGTATAGGCCATTCAATCCTTCCTATCTCCTAGACATATTCACCTAAAAATAAAAAAACATTAAATCAAGATTTGAAGCACCCTAAAGTTTACTGTACACTACACCGCTTGGTAAATTATTCAATTTCTCTATGGTTCTCTGTTTGAAGTAAAACTTTTTTATGTGAAATTTACATTTTGTCTAACTCCATCTATTTGCCTGTTTTATAAAAATATTTCCAAAATTAAGAAAAAAAAAACATAATCAATATTTCATGGTAAACTTTTGCAGTATTTCAAAACATAAACTTCTTGGCATAAAATAAATATTGATTATTTACTATACCAGTAGCTACTATAATCCCAGGAGCAGATTCTTTACTAGATATGCTTCCAGACGTGTATGGATTTTCTGAAGCCTGCAAGTGCAGATGTAGGGAGCAAAATGGCTGTGGATAAAAGGAACAGAATTAATATTACACTCTAATAATGGAGTTAAAATATTATACAACAAAATAATGTACTTTTCTGAGAGATTTGCCTTAAAAATTATAAGCAAAAACAGAACGATAAAGAGAAGAACAAAATGTATCATTTAGATGTAACTTTTTTCATTAACAAGCAATCCATACAATACACTCAAGATGCAATGGAAGCTAAAATGTATTTAAATGTATCTGCTCTTTGTACATTATATATTTTTTATTACACATTATTGAAATTCCTTAATATATTAGTGCATTTCAATACAAGTGCTCAACGACAATACAAAAAAGTTTCATCAATGTGCAGCATATTACTTTATATGTGTCTTTTGAGTACTCATTATGTATATTGGCAGTTTTTAAAGTTTTTATTTGTACCTACCTGTGAACTTGTCAAAGCAGCCTGTGGCAGCACTCAACAGTAGAGTGCTATACAAAAGTAAACTGATTTGAAATGAAATGTCACTGCAAAATGTTTAATATAAATAGAAGAAAAGTATTGATTTACTGAGATACTTAAGCCCTGACAAACACTGAGTAGCAAGTCAGTCTAGACATCAAAAATTATGCAGTACATAGCAATTTATGAGCATATTTCAGCAATTACTTTTTTTTACCATATATGCACCACTGTACATTGTAATGAAAGAACAAGCTGGTGTTTCCAGACCCACGAGGAATAAAAAAAAATGGAACCTGTGGGTACATGCAATGGCAATAAGCCAAAAACATGTGATGTCTGCCCCTAGCAAAAACACAGTAAAGCCAGCACCATGTGTGTGCAGTACAGGAAAGCAAACACTTTTATTGTGCTCATCACGTGGGGAGTAATGTAAAGGCACAAATCAAAGGTATAGAAATTCTAAAAATGTCCAAAATATGTCTTTGTATTACATTGATTGAGCAGTGTTATCACCAGGCCAATGTTTGTGAGAAATCTGAATGTGTATTAAACAGTTATTAATTATAGTGTGTCTAGTGAACCCCAACAAAAACCCACAGAGACACAGGCAGAATGCCCGAGTGCAGGATTCAAACCCAGAATGCTGGATCTGTAAGGCAACACTACTTTTCCACTCTACATATAAATCTTTTGATATCGATATTGTAATCTGAGTATTTCAGAGAAAAGATCAAAACATACTGTATACAGTATTTTATATGAGTAATCTATTCAGCTGCTGCTAAATATCCTCTTTACAACTATAAACTAAAGTTCAGGAATTATCCTTCACAAATGTAATTGCCTCAGAGATAATTTTAATATTTATATTTTGCAAGAAACCATATTTTATTCATCTTAAGAGTACTGAACAAGGCTAATTGCTGCTGTAAACTTTTTCCCTTTAATAAGAGCATTTGCTACTTGTTTTTCATTTTGCATTGAGCTCCACTGTGACAAACCTCCTCTATAAAATGCCTTTGAATTTTATGTATAAAATATTACAAGACTACATATATTTTCAATTGCATAACTAATTTTGTACTTTCACATTTTGCATTGTATGCATCGTTGGTCGAATCACTTTTTTAATAAATCTACATACTGTATAAGCAGTTTTTCATATTTCTCATCTCTCCTCTAGCATGCATTTTAATAAGATTATTTTTGCTTTAATAAATTTATCTATTAAATTTTCTGTTTTTGAGTTTTCATTTAGGGAAAATAAACTAACTGAAGTGGTATTTTCAGACTTTTCTTCATAGATTAGCCAAAAAGAAACTACTACACATGGAAACCCTTTTCCATCACATTGAAAGTTCAACATCCTGGATAGACACTTTTGTTTTGCTCAAGAGAGATCCTGGATGAAAAATGCAAGATTCCTTTTTTTTTTTAACTGATTACTTCACTTGGGAGATAAGGACTTGTGGAAGAACAAAATCGGGTTGCTTCTTTTTCCAGAAATTTCTCTTGTAATTACAGTGTCAAGCGATTTCAGTAATGATTCTAACCTCCGCTCCACCTTTCTTCACTCCAATTGTGCGCTCAACTACATTGATTCTTTGATGGGAACCCTTTTAGATTATTTCTATAATTGTCATCCATTATAAGTAATATCACTGGAAAAGCTTTTAAAGGGGCACAAAAACAAGTGGATGAAATAGAAATAAGAAAAAAAAAGCAAAACCTAAATTTAATGGAGCCACTCAAGTCTATGCAACATGGATAATTAGCCAGCACTGTACTTACAATAAGAGCTTGAAATGCCCTCATTTGCTTCTCATAACATGTTGGGTCTGCTTGCCTACAATGAATGTTTTTTTTTTGACGACTGAAACAAGCCATTGGTGCAAGAAAAAGCTTTAAAGTGATTTAAATGTCATACTGTGTGATCCACTCAAGGGTGCAACGTGTTTGAGTGCTTTTATTAATGGGAATTAGAAGACAATGTAACCAGCTGGACGCACCACCGAATGGCTGCATGAGTCACAGAAACGTTTACAAACAAGTGAGCAATGAACTTGTTACTTTAATATGCAATTCACTTTATTCATAGTGCTCTGCACTCAGGATAGATTTCAAAGGCTAACACAGATTTATGTCTGTATGGTATTACAGTAACAGAAAATTAAAAACCATATATCATTTGCATACATAAGAACCCCATATATTTCTCTCTCTGGATGAATGCAAGTATGAAAGCATCAAAAATGGTATCTCCCTGGGAGCATAAAATAATAATTCTTGGGTAAGCAATTCCAATAATATATGGTGTCCATTTATCTGCTAAATCCAAGTACAAGGTCTGGGGGGGAGTTATCCTAGCAGCATGAAGCACAAGGAACTAATGTTAGACAGGGTGCCAGTCTATTGAAATGTACGCTCATGAAGACACCTACATAAACTCACGCAAGACAAGTATGGAATTGCTAATTAAACTAAGGAACATGTCTTTGAGATATATAAAGGCAAACAAAGTAAAATGTCATTTAGCTATTGACACAACGTGCCGGCTGTAAGCAGGAACCAGGCTGAGATCTGCACTCAGGAGATGTAAGGAAGTAGCTCTAAGCACAGTGTAACACAGTAATGCTACTCGAAAATATGAGATAGAATTTTGATATTTTAAGATGTTCTTGCCCATATTATGCTGATCCGTACATATGCTGCACAACTTTTGTGTTTCCAAGACACATTTTTTTGCCCCATACTGCCAAGCTTTCTTACATCTCTTTACAACTTATCTTCATTACCGCTACTTCTTCTTCATCTTCTTCTTTTGGCTGCTCCCGTTCCAAATCTTCCTGTCCTCTACATCTTACTCTGTCACACCTATCACCTTCATGTCCTCTCCCACCACATCCATAAACCTCCTCTTAGGCCTTAACCTTTTCCCAATTGCCTGGTAGCTCTATGAGTATGGCCTCCTCAAGACCGATTTTCTGTTGTTGCCATCCTCTTTCCATTTCTTAATGATTGATTTCATTCATCTCCAAGGGACATTCAGTGACTTGGATAATTTCTTGTATCCATCCCCTGCCTTGTTCTTTTTAATTACCTCTTTACAGAGTTGCTAGAAGTGTCATTTAGTTGATCGTTGTGCAGGTTAAGTCATGATACTGACTCAACACAAGTTGGACTTTCCACATAGAATAGCATTTATACAACAATCAATTGAAACCCCAGACAGGCGCTCTCCACTGAAATAATTCTGAGACCTCTAAAACCAATGGGTTTTACCAGTTATGATTTAGGTGTGCCATGTTAAAGGGAGGGATATTTATGTAATCAATTATTTCATGTTTTATATTTGTAATTAATTTAGATGACTTTGTAGAGATCTGTTTTTACTTTGGCATTAAAGAGTTTCTACTGTGATATAGAGGGTCCACGGCTCGAAACGAATGGCCAGTTTTAAATAAATAATCACAGCACTCGTGGCTTAAAGAGGGAGGTAGTAGTGTTCCTGGTCACTGGGGAGCCCAGGTCCCTGGGGGGGGGGCTGTACGAAGCCAGGGGTCGGAAAACCACAAGACCTGTGGAGAAAACAGCTGTACAGTACATACAGGTAGGGTGACTCCCCTGGTGCAGATGTAAGATACAGGGGAGCTGCCAGCTAAAAGAAGGCACTGGGCTTTTAAAGGGGAACTGCTTCCAGCCATTGTTGCTGTTAACCTCGCTGTAATGGATTTTTTATTTGGTATTATTTTAACATTCACTTTTATTCAGCCTGTTAATATGGATTATTTATTTTTGGACAGCCCTGCGGTGGGCTGGCGCCCTGCCCGGGGTTTGTTTCCTGCTTTGTGCCCTGTGTTGACTGGGATTGGCTCCAGCAGGCCCCCGTGACCCTGTAGTTAGGATATAGCGGGTTGGATAATGGATGGATGGATATTTATGGACATTTTTGAAGCACTGCACTGTTTTGAACACTTTTTGGTTTGAACTTTTTTTTGTTTTTTTAATAAAAGCACTTTTGCATTTTGCACCTTGCCCTTGCTTCATTTGGTGTCCTAATTTTCATTGTCCAGTTCATCTGGTTACATTACTGACGGTGTTTGGTTCAAGAGCTCCCAAAAAGGAAGCAGGAGCCATGAAGCTGGACCTGCATCGTCACATATACAAAATGTCAAATTAAATTCGTCTATGATTCAATGCTGTGAGGACAGAGGAAGTCTCATGGTTAATATGGTGTCATGCATGAGCCCTCAGAGGGTCACAGAACCGAGAGGGTGCACTGCCACTAACTGTCTTGTCCTATTCTTCCTCCACAGTGTAGACAAACAACCCAATGTGATCAACTGACTCGGCCCGATCCAGTTCCTGGGTCATAAGAGTATGCTCACCTAGATGGAGGTGTCACTTTTTAACCATGCGACCACAGCAAACAAACTCCTCACAAAACCTGATGGGAGATGAAGCAGTCTTTATTATTCTAGCCATTTTATTCCTTTTTGTTTAATTTTCACACCATCAGGTGTTTTTGTTTAAACCGTTATATAGATGGGGATGGCTGGGTTGGTGCCCCAAAATGTGTCAGTGTTTCAGCTTGTCATTCCTTCAGACATCCACAATGATAATTAAATTAGCCTGGAAGAATACAATTGGGGTGAATAAAGATGGCAGTTCACAAGAAAGTACAGTAGCAATGGAGTGTGTGGAAGGCATTTAAAGTATAAAGTAAAATCTCTGTGAGTATTTTGCAAGACAAGCTCAAATTTTAAATAAATTTTAACTTGATAAACTAGTAAGATCTTGTAGTACGAGTAGTACGTAAATGCTTTGTCTGCCGAGCATCACGTGGGAATTGTGGGTAATCGTCTCCCATGCTCGTTATCAGTCAGTGTGCCTCACTCATACAGTCAATATCCATATGAGCGTATACTGTTTACTATAGCATTGTGACCACGTGTGCGTGATGTAACGTGCTTGTTCCTGTCATGCACCCCAAAACACGAGGCTGAGTCTCGGTACTTTAGTAAAAACAACTTTATTCAGCGTAAAACATGAATAGCACGGTTATTTATTGTAACGGAATCTACCACTCTCCTATAAATAGGCAGGGTCATGACCAGGTTAGTGGCTAAGTAATACTGTGCTCTTGCATTTATAATGATCCTTGCATCACCCATTGACGGCAGGCGCTTATAGCTTGACCGCGATCTTTTCTGATTCACTTTTATGGCGAACTGCTACAGCGCTGGTAGCATGTGGTTGCTTCGGGATGCTCTTCCACGTGTTGTCCCATTGGGGGGGGCAATCCCAAAAGAGTTTAGAAACCTTACAGTGCGTAAAGCATTTTTTTTTTTATTTTGTGTCCAAGTGTAGTGACTCTTCAGGCAAAAGCAAATGTCATTGGATAGGTTTCCTTATTAAAGTCGCAAAAAAAGAAAAAGATTCCAGTGAGTCAACATATAGCAGGGATTCCATTAGAATGAAAGTCCTCCTACACAATAATTCTCCTTCCTCCTCTCCTCTCTCTCGCCTCCCTCACACCAGCCACGATTCTTTTCAAAGGTAAAGTGCAGGTTAATCTGTTTTACGTATTTTTATTTTATATTTTATATTAATCATTATTATATAAACATTTGTGGGTTGTGAAACAAATTATCGGAGTTTCCATTATTTCTTATGGGGATATTCGCTTTGATATACGAGTGCTTTGGATTACAAGCATGTTTCCGGAACGAATTATGCTCGCAAACCAAGGTTTCACTGTATTACATAAGACTGGAAACGAAGCAAACTTTTTGCATTAGTCTGAATAACATACCAAGTTAGGCTGTTTGCAGTTTGTCTTAGGAACTCCTCCCTGTAGGATTTTAATTGCTATTCACAGTAATTATAAAGCCACCTCGTTTTATCAGCTAGTTTCAGTAAGCTTTTCCTTGAATACTATGTCTGACGCATACACCAGGCAACCAACAAAGAAAAAAAAAAATACCCTGTCACTATACATACTGTATTATATGCAGATACATTCATTAAAAAAAAATCTATAAAATAAAAGCAAGCGAAAGCCACTTACCAGGATGCAATAAATGTCATTACCCATCAGGTCTGTGGCAGGGGCTTGTAGCAAACGCCAGTCTCGTCCTTTGTTGTATGTGATGTAAGTCTTCACTTGATTGTCAAGCTTTCTGTTTGCAATTAAAATTCCTTTGATCCCTGCTACCTAGGAAAAGTGAAAAATCCTAAACATGCATATAAAACTGTGGTAAAAGATACGCTCCCTTATTGTTACACAAGTTAATGTCAAATAGGAGAACAAGTTATGATGAGTGTTCTGCATTCTGAGCCAGCTGCTTTTATACATGGAAATTCCAAACTACTTTTAAATCAGAAATGAAAGTAAAAGAGTGAAGTATACACTTATAAAATCGGGGATTCATAAACACTCATTTATTTTATCTGAAGAAATGGCATGTAGCAAAGGAGAAGTAAGTTACAATGACAGAAATTCTCATCTAGATAAAAGATCAAAAATACCATAAGCAAGAAATGTGGTAATATGAATAATACACAACTAGTTCTGCTTCCATAAAAATATAATACCCATACGCATGCAACATATAAAATATATCTATATATTGTACATACCATATGAACTTTTCTATTTTAAAAAAGATTGACATCAGAAATGTAGAAATGAAAAAATGTAATAAAAATCCATTTTTATTATTTCATTATTTTTTTTAAATCAAAATGGAAAATACTTCCCTTGCTATTTGACAGAGTTAATTTATCACCATTTGTTGTTTCTAATAATCATTTCAACTTTTCCCTTGGCATTTCAATAGAAAATGTACAAATGTTCTTTTTCTTCAACATTTAAACTGGAGCTATTATGGATTGTTTGTGTGGTTTGCATCTCCATTATTGTCATGGGAGCGGATATAATGAGATAGTATCAGATTGATTTTTAAAGGTCACATCAAATTAGCTTCTCCAACAAAGGCTCTAGAAGGAAGAGAACACTTGAAAATGGACCGGACAATTAACAGGTTCAGTGCTGAAGAAAATGCTTAAGATTCTATTATACTACACATTAATAAAACAATTTGAAATAAATGTATTAAGAAATGGTTACATATGACATCTTAGAATATAAAGTCTCTTGGGGAAATGCATATTTTTAAAAAAAAGAAACAGGACTAATGTCCTGGAAAGCAATATACATACGTAAATCCAGACATACTGTACATACACTGATGGAACAAATTCTTAAGACCACTGGGTAGGGCCATCGTTAGTGCTCAAAACAGCTTCAGTTCTCCATGGCATAGATTCCACAAGATATTGGAGACATTCCTTTGAGATTATGGTACATGGTTACATGTCACAGTTTCAGGAGATTTGTCAGCTGCATATTCATGCTGCAAATTTCTTGTTCCACAACATCTCAAAGATGATCTGTGGGATTCAAATTTGGTGACTTGGGAAGGCCACTGAACTCATTGTCACAATCATGAAACCAGTCTGAGACAAAGTTTGCTTTATCATGCTGGAAGTAGCCATTAGAAGAAGGAAAAGCAGTGGCCATGAAAAGATGCACATGGTCAGCAAAAGGAGTCATATAGGCAGTGGCATTCGAGCGACAATTGATTGGTATTAACAGGCCCAAAGTGTGCCAAGAAAATATTCCTCACACCATTACACCACCACTACCAGTTTCAACTATTGACATAAGGCAGACTGGGATTGTAGATTCATGCAGTTGGTAGCAAATTCTGACACTAACTTTTGTGTTCCTCAGCAGAAATTGAGATTCATCAAGCTAAGTTTTACAATCTTCAACTGTCCAGTTGTGGTGAATCTGTGCCCACTGCAGCTTCAGCTTTTGGTTCTTCTTTGACAGGAATTGCACTCAACAGGTTTTTCTGTAGTTGTAGCCCATCCGTCTCAAAGTTAGAGATGTTGTTTATTCTGAGATGCTCTTCTGTTCACCACAGTTGTACAAAGTGGTGATCTGAGTAACTGTAACCTTTCTGTCAGCACAAACCGGTTTGGCCATTCTCCTCTGATGTCTCTCATCAATAAGGTATTTCCATTCCCATAACTGCTTCTCACTGGACTTTTTTTGTTGTTCATACCATTCTGGGAAATTCTAGTGATTGTTGTGTGAGAAAATCCCAGGAGATCAGCAGTTACAGAAATACTCACAGCAGCCTATCTGGCACCAACAATCACACCACAGTCAAGATAATAGAGATTATATTTTTTCCTCATTCTGGGGTCTAATGTTCCTGACGGTATTGGCATGACTTTTTGCATTGCACTGCTACCACGTGATTGGCTGAGTAGATAATTGCATGATCAGGAAGTGTACAGGTGTTCCTAACAATTTGCACAAAAAGTGTAAATTCCACTGCCTATAAAAAGTATTCACCTCCTTAGAAGTTTCCCATTTTAATTGTGAAAGCTGAATTTACATATTTGTACATTGCATATTTCTAATTATTTTAGAACACTTTTTAGAGATCTGTTTCCAATTTGACATTTGCCTTTTTCTGCTGATCAGTGTCAAAAAAGCTGAATTAAACTTA